>NC_041387.1:677862498-677893855 GCF_002162155.2 Triticum dicoccoides
CAAGGTGTGGGTCCTATATGCCTCGACAGCAGGATGATAGACGCCAGCACAGTGGCAGGCGAAGGATTCAGGCGACCCCAGGGAACCAAGCTTTGATGCGAGATCCATCATCGTTCAAGGTCTGGTCGACCGAAACAGAGCCCACAGAGAGGGTAACGACAGAGATGTACCCACCAGCGGCCGAGTGCATGTCTCCGGACCAGAATGCTTCAGCAGAGCCATCAGAGCCGCGGTGTTTCCTCCCAACTTCAGGTTGGCGACTGGAGTCAGCAAGTTCAACGGTGAGTCTAAGCCCGATACTTGGCTTTAGGACTACCGAGTGGCTGTTCAGATCGGCGGCGGAATGACGAGGTGGCCATGAAGCATCTGCCTTTTATGTTGGAAGGGTCAGCCAGAGCATGGCTGAATCAGTTGACACCCAGCAGCATTTACACTTGGGAGGACCTCTCCCGAGTGTTTGTCAGAACGTTCGAAGGAACATGCAAGCAACCAGCAGGACTGACAGAGCTGCAATCTTGTGTGTAGAAGTCGAATGAGACTTTGAGGGATTACATCCAGAGATGGATCACACTGCATCACATAGTAGAGAATGTATCTGATCACCAAGCGGTCTGCGCCTTCAAGGAGGGCGTAAAGTACAGAGAGCTAAGGCTGAAATTTGGTCGAACCGGAGACATGTCTCTGAGTCGAATGATGGAAATAGCCACTAAATATGCCAATGGTGAGGAAGAGGATCGGCTCCGGAGCGGCAAGCATAAGTCAGTCGCCCAGGAAACTGGAGGAGGGAACTCCAGTCGGAAGCAGAAGCGGAAAGCCGAGCCAGCCGCTCCTAGAGAAGCCTTGGCCGTGACTCAAGGGAAGTTCAAAGGAAAGCCCAAAGGGCCTTGGAACCCCAAAAAAGTAAAAGATAAAGAAGGAAACGACGTGATGGATTTACCGTGTCACATCCACACGAAGAAAGATGAAGAGGGTAACTTTATTTACCCGAAGCATACCACTTGACAGTGTCGACTCCTGATACAGCAGTTCCAAGGAAAGCAGCACAAGGATAAGGAAAAAGAGTCGGACAAAGTTGAGGACAAGGAGGACAGTGATGAGGAATACCCACAGGTCAATTCCACCCTGATGATTTTTGCTGACGTTGAGAGCAAAAACCGACTGAAAGTTATAAACCGAGAGGTGAATATGGCTGCTCCGCCAACACCCAATTATCTGAAGTGGTCTCAAACTGCCATTACATTTGACCAGTCTGATCACCCGACGCACATAGCCACCCCTGGGAGGCAAGCGCTGGTGGTCGACCCAGTCATTGAGGGCACTCGACTGACTAAAGTGTTGATGGATGGAGGCAGTAGTTTGAATATACTGTATGCTGAGACGCTAAAAGGGATGGGCATTCCGATGTCCAGACTCAGCACAAGCAACATGAGTTTCTATGGAGTCATTCCTGGCAAGAAGGCCGCGTCACTCGGCCAGATCGTTCTGGATGTGGTTTTTGTTGATTCAAATAATTTCCGCAAAGAGAAGCTGACATTTGAGGTTGTGGATTTCTAGAGTGCCTATCATGCTATTTTGGGCAGGCCGGCTTATGCACGTTTTATGGCCCGACCATGTTACGTGTACCTCAAACTAAAGATGCCTGGCCCTAAAGACGTGATCACTGTCACTGGTAACCGCAAGAAGGCAGAAGAGTGCTTCCAAAAAGGCTCAAAGATCGCCGATGCTCAGATGGTGGCAGAAGAGTGGCAGGAACACCAGAGGAATGCGGACCCGAGTGATTTGTTGCGAGCCAAAAAGCCTGCTACGGAATCAGCGTTCCAGTCACCCGGTGAGACAAAACCAGTTCACATCCACCCGACCGACCCCAACGCTGCTCCGACTCATATCTCCACAACACTCGACCCCAAATAGGAAGAAGCGCTCATCCAGTTCCTCCGTGAGAACTGGGACATCTTTGCATGGAAACCTTCTGACATGCCGGGTGTACCCAGGGGACTGGCTGAGCATCGTCCGCGAGTCGATTCAAAGGCAAAACCTGTGAAGGAACATCTGCGTCGGTCCACCGTCCAGAAGAAGAAGGCCATTGGCGAAGAAGTGGCTCGGCTCCTAGCAGCAGAGTTTATCAGAGAGATTTACCACTCCGAGTGGCTTGTCAATGTCGTCATGGTCCCCAAAAAGGACAATTCGCTTCGCATGTGCATGGATTTAAGCATATCAATCAGGCCTGCCCGAAAGATCATTTTCCTCTTCCCCGCATCGACCAAATAGTCGACTCGACTGCGGGATGTGAGTGACTGTCTTTCTTGGACGCTTATTCTGGGTACCATCAGATCCGTCTGTTTGGACCCGATGAGATCAAAACAGCTTTGATCACCCCATTCGGCTGCTTCTGTAATGTCACCATGCCATTCGGCCTCAAGAATGCCGGAGCCACGTTCATGAGGATGATTCAGAAGTGTTTGCTCACTCAAATTAGTCGGAATGTGGAAGCGTACATGGATGACATTGTGGTCAAGTCACAGAAAGGTTCCGACCTGCTGACTGACCTCACTGAAACATTTGCCAACCTCAGGAGGTACGATATCAAGCTTAACCCATCCAAGTGCACATTCAGAGTTCCTAGTGGAAAGTTACTCGGTTTTCTCATTTCCGAACGAGGAACCGATGCAAACCCAGAGAAAGTGGGCACTATACTCCGAATGAAACGACCTGTGCGTGTGCACGATGTTCATAAGCTTACTGGTTGCTTGGCCGCTTTAAGTCGATTCATCTCTCGTCTCGGTGAGAAGGCATTGCCTCTTTACCGACTGATGAAGAAGTCATACAAGTTCGAGTGGACTCCTAAAGCGGACGCAGCGTTTGCAGAGCTAAAAACCCTGCTTTCCACCCAGCCGGTGCTTGCTGCCCCGATCAGCAAAGAGCCTTTGCTGCTTTACATTGCATCCACAGGACAAGTTGTCAGTAATGTACTTACGGTCGAGCGGGAAGAAGAAGGGAAAGCCTTCAAAGTTCAGCGCCCAGTATATTACATTTCCGAAGTCCTGACCCCATCCAAGCAACGATACCCTCATTATTAGAAGCTTGTATATGGGATTTATATGACCACGAAGAAATTTGCTCACTACTTCTCTGACCATATCATCACAGTCGTCAGCGACGCCCCCTTATTAGAGATTCTGCACAACAGAGATGCAACTGGCCGAGTGGCAAAATGGGCGATTGAACGTTTTCCCTTGGATATCAGATTTGAGGCAAAGAAAGCTATCAAGTCCTAAGCAATAGCAGATTTCCTCGCCGAGTGGACTGAACAGCAGTTACCGACTCAAGTTCACTCGGAGCACTGGACTATGTTCTTTCATGGCTCCAAAATGCTGAATGGTTCCGGTGCCGGGGTAGTGTTGGTTTCCCCCCGAGGAGATAAGCTCAGATATGTACTCCAGATTCACTTTGATTCCTCCAACAATGAAGTAGAATACGAAGCACTCTTGTACGGGTTGCGTATGGCCATTTCACTCGGCGTCCGTCCCTCATGATCTACGCTGACTCGGATTTAGTGGTCAATCAAGTGATGAAGGAGTGGGACGTCAGAAGCCCATCCATGATTGGTTACTGCAATGCAGTCAGAAAGCTGGAGAAGAAATTTGAGGGATTAGAGCTCCATCACGTCCCCCGACTGAAAAATCATGCAGCCGATGACTTGGCAAAGATAGGTTCCAAAAGAGAAGCCATCCCGAGTGGCATGTTTTTGGAGCATGTTCACACACCGTTAGTTCAAGAAGATCCGTTCACTGAAGAAGCCCCGCAGCCAAAAAGCGCCACGGATCCGACTGAAGTCAAGATCCCAGCTGTGGTCGACTTAATCATGGAAGTTCTGGTTATCACTCCCGACTGGACAGTGCCCTATATCGCATATATTCTAAGGAAAGAGCTCCTAGAGAATGAAGAGGAGGCTCGAGAGGTCGTCCGTCGATCCAAAGCCTTTACTGTCATGAGGGGACAGTTGTACAGAGAAAGTACGACTGGAGTAAGCCAGAAATGCATAACACCGGAAGAGGGTCGAATGATTCTCAATGACATCCACTCGGGGACCTGTGGCCATCATGCATCCTCCTGGACCATCGTGGCTAAAGCATACCGAGCGGGTTTTTACTTGCCCAGAGCAAATGAAATGGCGAAAGAAATAGTCGACAAATGTGAAGGATGTCAGTTTTACTCCAACATGTCACACAAACCCTCCTCAGCCTTGAAGACCATCCCGATCGTCTAGCCTTTCGCTGTTTGGGGTTTAGATATGGTTGGACCACTGAGAACTGGTAGGAGCGGCTTTACCCATGTACTGGTGGCAGTCGACAAGTTCACCAAGTGGATCGAAGCCAAGACCATTAAAAATCTTGATGCTGGCACCGCCATCAGCTTCATCAGAGAATTAATATTCAGATATGGAGTTCCGCATAGCATCATCACTGATAATGGGTCAAACTTCGACTCCGATCAATTCAAAGCTTTCTGCGCTTCCCAAGGCACGAGAGTCGACTACGCTTCAGTCGCCCACCCCCAGTCGAATGGGCAAACAGAAAGGGCAAACGGCCTAATTCTCAAAGGACTAAAACACCGGTTGATGCGCGACCTCAGGCACGCAGCAGGCGCGTGGGTCGATGAACTTCCATTAGTTCTTTGGGGATTGAGGACTACTCCAGATCGGTCGAATGGGAGGACTCTGTTCCTTCTGGTCTACAGAGCTGAGGCGGTTATGCCAAGCGACCTGCTTGACAATGCACCGCGAGTCGAGCTCTACTCTGAAGCTGAAGCAGAACAAGCCCGGCAGGACGCAGTCGACCTTCTAGAAGAAGAAAGAGAGATGGCCTTGATCCGATTGACCATCTATCAGCAAGACTTGTGTCAATTCTACGCCAGAAATGTGAAGAGTCGAGCCTTCCAAGAAGGAGACTTGGTCCTCCGAGTGGACCAACAGAAGCCACACAAACTCGCACCTACTTGGGAAGGCCCCTTCATTGTTACCAAAGTTCTCCACAATGGAGCATACCGTCTTTACAACGTCGACCACCAGATTGACAAGCCACGAGCTTGGAATGCGGATCTGCTCCGCCCTTTTATACTTAAGTATTCACTCGGATGAGTTGTAATAAAAGTACTTCTATAGTTTATTTATCAAAGACAAGAGTTTCATAATTTTCCCAGTGATTGTTATTGCTTTTGCTCTCATAAATCAGTCCCCCAGTGGGTGGCTTAGCTACGAAGCTGTTTCGCCTAAGTTTGTAAAAAAATCCTAACGAGTGGTAAGCCAGCCTTCCACTCGGAGGCTTAGCTGCGAATCCGTTTCGCCTAAGTTTAAAACAAAATCCTACCGAGTGGTAAGGCAGCCTTCCACTCGGAGGCTTAGCTGCAGTCCGAGCACTCGCCTAAGTTAAAACAAAATCCTACCAAGTGGAGAGCAAACCTCCCACTCGGGGGCTTAGTTGCAGCCCAGTGCTCACCTAAGTTTTTGAAAACCCTACCGAGTGGTAAGCCAGCCTTCCACTCGGGGCTTAGCTGCAACCTAGTGTTCGCCTAAGTATAAAAGACAATGTGCGCTCCGCAAGGAGGATGAGGTGCAGGTCGACTCCTGCCTTCTCCTTCCGAGCTACGCCACAAATACAACGTGCGCTCCGCAAGGAGGACGAGGCGCAGGTCGACTCCTGCCTTCTCCTTCCAAGCTACGCCACAAATACAACGTGCGCTCCGCAAGGAGGACGAGGCGCAGGTCGACTCTTGCCTTCTCCTTCCGGCCTACGCAACAAATACAACGTGCGCTCCACAAGGAGGACGAGGCGCAGGTCGACTCCTGCCTTCTCCTTTCGAGCTACGCCACAAATACAACGTGCTCCGCAAGGAGGACGAAGCACAGGTCGACTGCTACCTTCTCCTCCAAAGCTATGCCATGAAAACCCCACCGAGTGGAGAGCAAACCTCCCACTCGGGGGGCTTAGCTGCATCCCAGTGCTCGCCTAAGTTTCTAAAATCCTACCGAGTGGAGAGCAAACCTCCCACTCGGGGGCTTAGCTGCAGGCCAGTGCTCTCCTCAGTTTCTAAAATCCTACCGAGTGGAGAGCAAACCTCCCCCTCGGGGGCTTAGCTGCAGCCCAGTGCTCGCCTAAGTTTCTAAAATCCTACCGAGTGGAGAGCGAACCTCCCACTCGGGGGCTTAGCTGCAGCCCAGTGCTCGCCTAAGTTTCTAAAATCCTACCGAGTGGAGAGTAAACCTCCCACTCGGGGGCTTAGCTGCAGCCCAGTGCTCGCCTAAGTTTCTAAAATCCTACCGAGTAGAGAGCAAACCTCCCACTCGGGGGCTTAGCTGTAGCCCAGTGCTCGCCTAAGTTTCAAAAATCCTATTGAGTGGAGAACAAACCTCCCACTCGGAGGTTTAGCTGCAGCCCAGCACTCGCCTAAACATGACGAGTACAAGTAGATTGCAATTTGTGCTTCGTCCCTACCTGCAAAAGAGCATCATAGATTCTAGTATATATTCCAAGCCAAGGATCATGATTGTTCGAAAGCAGAAACAAACATGTTCAATGGCAAACCAAGTTCGGATAGCGTCCTACGGATCCAGAAGCGCTCAGGCATCAAGCCTGTTAAGGTTTATCGGTTACAAAAATCACTCGGCATTCCGAGGCAAATTCAAAGCATCAAGCAAAGAAGTTTTTTACCCCTCCTGCGGAGGGCTGGAGGGCGCAACAAACTCGTCCAGGTCGATTCCATCTGCGATCCGAGTGGCAGCGGCGATGAAAGTCTCCATGAAGGATCGGAAGTCATGCTTCTTGGTGTTGGCCACCTTGAGAGCTGCCACCTTGTCCTCTCGCGCATCCTTGCAGTGAACATGTACCAGAGATAGAGCAACGTCGGCACCGCATCTGGCAGAAGACTTCTTCCATTCGTGCACTTGACTTGGAACTTCATTCAATCGAGTCATCAAGGATTCAAGGTCATTCTGAAGTGCTTCTCCTAGCCAGAGCGCCGTGTCGATGTGTGACGTCGCGACCTTCAGCCTTGCAAGATAGTCAACAACAGCAGCGACGCGGGACTCGAGTCAGAGCACGTTCATGGCAGCTTCATCCTTCACGAGAGAGTTGATGTGGTCCGAGCCAGTCTCCACTCGACTAGTCTCTTCTTCAAAGTTTTGACAGAATTCTGTGGATACGGTCCAAAGATAAGCTAATGTTCTCACAAAGTCAGTGATTACCAGTCGGATATAAGAGGTTACCTTCGAGCATGAGGAATAACTTCTTGGCGAGCCCTCTCACATAAGCCTCCAAGTCATTCTTTTTTCCCGCCAGTTCGCCAAGCTTGTCACTCAGGGCTATCTTCTCATGATTCTATTGGGCGACCTCCTTGTTGGCCGCGTCGAGAGCAACTTTCATAGTGGCTTTCTCCTCTTCAATTTTGCTGACCAAAGCCAACTTCTCTTCTTCAAGTTTTGTCTTGTCCGAAGCCGCTTTCTGCGCCTCGGCGAGTTCAAGGTCCTTCTTCTTCAGAGCATCCCTCAGTTTATCTGCAAAATCACAATAAGATCAGACTCGGGGACAGACAAGAAGCAAAGACAGTCGTCAAGATTCTCACCAAACATACCTTTTGCCTCCTCCTTCGCCTTTGTGAAGTTCTCCTGGACAAGCTTCAAGTCAAGTTCGAGTTGGATATGCTTGTTCTCCAATTCAGAATAACGAGCTACAAGCTCGCAAGATCTCTGCAAAAAACCAGTCGACAGATGTCAAAGATAGGTCACTTCTGAGTGACTAAGAGAAAAATCGTAGTATTTCTAAGACTACAGCTGAATCTAAACATTCAACTGTAGTCTCGGGGACTACACCCAGTGGGTGCACTCAGCGTGCCCCCACTAGTTCTATCAGCTAGACTCAGAGTTGGTCAGTAGTCGACCAAGAAGAGAAAGAGAGGGTGTGTTCTTTAGACCATAGTCAACTGCCAGCAGTCGACCACGGTCTCGGGGACTACACCCAATGGGTGCACTCAGCGTGCCCCCACCGGTTTATGATTCCATTCGACCAGATCGAGTGAAGACAGTAATGAGAAAAAAGAAAAACTCAAGACATAAAGACTATAGTCCACTGCCAGCAGTCGACCATAGCCTTGGGGACTACACCGAGTGGATGCACTCAGCGTGCCCCCACCAATCCAGATTCTCAATCGACACACCCAGTAGGTGTACAACAGATACTAAGATTTTCAGAAAGAAAAGCTTTCAGATACCATATCCTAACAGAACAGGCAGTGATCGACCAACCTGAACATTGCTCTGAAGGGCTGAACTGGCGTCATAAGCTGCTTGACTGGCGTCTCGGATCGCCTTCACTTGCTCCATCATAACCCCCGCCTGGCATATGGCTTCTTTAGCAGCGCTTGCTTGGTCTTCAGGGACGTGGTGGGTAGAGAAAAGTGAAGGCTGGCCGGCACTCGACGTCGAAGGGCGAGCACTCGTCAGCGGCACCGCAAAGGATATGGTAGGCCGAGTGACGCTGTCCCCCTCCGCAACTAATGTCTCATGTGCTGATACGACCTGGGTTGCCTTGCCAGCAGACGCTCTCCTATTCCTCCTCTGCCTCAGTGGTTCCTTGTTTTCATCATCATCAGGAAGATCAATAATGATGTTAGACGGAGTTGCAGAAAAGAGTCAAAGTTAAAAGACGAAGATCCCACCAACTGAAAACGAAACATCAAAGGTCATACCAGGGTTGGAAGTGACGGCATCCTCCATTTCTTGATCATCAGGTCTGGCCGAGGTATCAGAAGTAGCAGCACTGCAGTTGCAGAAATCAGTCGATCAGCTAACGAACCGACCAAGAATAAATCCATGAGAAACAAGAGGACACGAGCTATGTCATTACCCAGAAATAGTGGGAATCACCATCTTCATTTTCGGCAAAGCCTTCGTCGGCCTCGATGGCACCACTCAAGATTGCTTCGGCGCTTTCCCAGTCGGCGCCGGAGAGGTCGTCCGAGGATGCTTGGTCGATTGCACAGCAGGTGCGGCCCCCTTGCCGCGCTCGACCGCAGGGTCATGAGCAAGCTTGGACCTTCTTTCAGAATGGGGAGGCGCAACTTCCTCCTCCTCTTCCTCCTCCTCTTCCTCCTCATCGGAGCCTGCATCTTCATCACCCTCATCGCCATCCGATTCCCACACCTCCTGACTTTCACCTCCACTTCCTTCCTCCTCCTTGGTCTGTGCTTGCGCCCCGTTGGGCGTAGAATACAACTCAGTGGTAGCCTGAAAGACAACAAACAAGACAAAAGTGGATCGACTGATCTGCAACGAAACAGAACGGACGGAACGTGATTACAATCAGAGATAAGTGATCATACCTTGTCTGTCTCATAAGATTGGTCGAGTGGCAGGATCCTCCTGGGCCCATGAGGGTTGTCCTTGTTCCTCGTGATGGCAGTCATCCACCTCTCCAGTGTGACATCGTCGACCTCTTCTGGGTGGACCCGAGTGGTGTCTTCAGTACCAGAGTACAACCACATCGGGTGGCCCCGGTACTGGAGTGGCTGGATATGCCGTCGAAGGAAAACCTCCAGAAGATCCATGCCAGTCACACCATCGCGAATGAGTTGGACTACCCGCCAACATTTTAACCTGGGCCTTCTCCTCCGGAACTACTTTCAGAGAAGACGGCTTGTTCACTCGACTCATGGAGAAGGGAGGGAGCCCAGTCGACTGCCCTGGCGTCGACTGGTCTCGACAGTAGAACCAGGTCGACTGCCACCCTCTAACTGACTCGGGAAGGGTCATAGCCGGAAAAGCACTCTTACTCCACATCTGGACCCCAAGACCCCCACACACCTGGATTACTTGGGTTCTCTCGTCATTTGGATTAGCCTTTTTCACCGTCTGAGAGCGACAAGTGAATATGTGTTTGAAAAGGCCCCAGTGCGGCCGACAACCCAAGAAGTTTTCGCACACAGACACGAAAGCGGCGAGATAAGCAATGGAATTGGGTGTGAAGTGGTGGAGCTGAGCCTCGAAGAAATTCAGAACCCCCCGAAAGAAAATATGCGGCGGCAAAGAAAACCCACGATAGACATGAGTCGCTAAGAGGACACACTCACCCTCCGGAGGCTGCGGCTACCACTCCGTCCCCAGAAGCCTCGCTGCTCCGTGCTCGGTCAGCCCCTCGTTGGCCAGGTCGTCGAGATCTTTCTGGGTGATGGTCGAGCGGATCCAATCCCCTTGGATCCAACCTTGTGGCAGGCGGGACCGCGACGAGGATCCACCCCGACTAGTCGCTCTCCCCTTCGCCTGCGTCGTCGCCTTCTTCGCCCGCTCCAAAGCCGCCGTCTTCTCCTTCACCATTGTCACCGACGAGGCTGGTATGGAGCAACGGCGCTGAACAGATGGCAAGGGCAGCGGATGAATCTGAAGACGGGGGAGGGGAAAATGAGGGAGCACTATTCAAAAACCTCCACTCGGTTCCTTATATGGAGTCGCTTCCGAGTGGCTGACTGGTGGACCCGGGCAATCCTGTCAAATCCCGAAACAGTCACGCGAGGGATACGTGGCGAAAAAAGTGGCGTGGGGATCGAGGTGTCTCTGTCTTATCCCATGCAAGTACCGCGGCCTTCTCTGCTTCGCGCGCTTCCCGAAATTCGGATCCCAATAATCCGCTAACCGCAGGGAAACTTCTCAGACGGAAGATCTCCTGTGATCCGTCGCTCGGAGATCTCCAAGTGTAGAAAGATCACTTGACCTACATCCAGAATGGATCAAGGCATTGAAAAAGAAGTTGTTACCGTCACCTAAGGTCATTTGATCCAGAACAAGACGTACTCATAGCATAGAAAGAGGAGTCGGAAGAATTCTCAACTCCTTCCTCACTCAAACCTCGATCCATTCGGGGGCTAATGATGAAGTCATGTACCTAGGGTAGGGTCATGAACCTGTCTAAGGTACCCTCCCCGAGGACATCTTTAGATGAAGTCATCTTCCAGTCGACCTAAAGGAACTCCACTCGACCAACTAGAAGACACTCGACAAACGTGAAGACACTCGACCATGAAGACTCACTCGACCACCAAGAGTTCAAGATCTACTCTGTATCCAAACGGTCTGTAATTAAGTAGTCTTTATGGTCATGATGACACTTTATGAAAGGCGTTACCAGTAACGCCAGGCCTTAATGTACTTTAACCCTCCGCTATGTGGGTTGGCTGGGGTCTTGGGATCCTCTATATAAGCGACCCCCTCCACTGGCAGAAGGGTTCGCACCCCTGTAACTCTCACACATATAATCAAGCCGACCGCCTCCGGGCTCCGAGTCGTAGGGCTGTTACTTCTTTCGAGAAGGGCCTGAACTCGTAAAACTCTTGTGTGAACAACTACTCCATAGCTATGATCTTGCCTCTACTTAGTACCCCCCCCTACATTACTGTCAGACTTAGAACCACGACAGGGACCACAAAATAGTTAGTAATAATCCACGAAACGGCCAAAATTAGCCAAAATTACGAGTGTTGATGACCGACACATAAACCCACCCTGGGGTTCTTCAATCATGGAAATCACTCTGGGTCCCCAAAAAAGTGAGTAATAGTTGACGAAACGGGCCTGAATCGGCAAAAATTGCGAGTGTTGATGACCAACACGTAATCGCACCCTGGGGTTCAACAACTATGGAAATCGCTTCGGGGCCCCAAAACGGTGAGTAATAGTCTATGAAAAAGGTCAGAATTGGACAAAATTGTGAGTGTTGACAACGCACACGAAAACGCACCCCGAGGATCGTCAATCGTGGAAATCGCTCTGGGACCCCAAAACGGTGAGTAATAGTGCAGGAAACGACAAGAATAGACCAAAATTGTGAGTGTTGATGACCGACACGTAAACGCACCCCGGGTTTCGTGAATCATGGAAATCACTTTGGGAACCCAAAACTGAGTAATAGCAAGAAACAGGTCAGAATCGGCCAAAATTGCGAGTGTTGATGACCAACACGTAATCACACACTCGGGTCACCAACTATGGAAATCGCTTCGGGACCCCAAAATGGTGAGTACTAGTCCATGAAACGGGCCAGAATTGGCCAAAACTGTGAGTGTTGATGTCCGATATGTAAACGCACCCCAGGGTTCGTTAATCGTGGAAATCACTCTGGGACCCCAAAATAGTGAGTAATAGTTCGTGAAACGGGCCAGAATCGACCAAACCTTTGAATGTTGATGACCGACACGTAAGGGCACCTTGGGGCTCAACAACTATGGAAATCGCTTTGGGACCCCAAATTGGTGAGTAATGGTCCACGAAACGGGCCAGAATCGACAAAAACCGTGAGTGTTGATGACCGACACTTAAACGTATCACGGGGTTCGTACATCATGGAAATCACTCCGGGACCCCCAAAACACCACGAAATGGGCCAGAATCGGCCAAATTGCGAGTGTTGATGACCAACATGTAATCACACCCTGGGGTTCAACAACTATGAAAATCGCTTCGGGACACCAAAACAGCGAGTAATAGTCCACGAAAAGGGTCAGAATTGGACAAAACTGTGAGTGTTGACGACACACACGTAAACGCATCCTGGGGCTTGTCAATCGTCGAAACCGCTCTGGGACCCCAAAATGGTGAGTAATAGTGCACGAAACGGACCAGAATTAGTCAAAATTGTGAGTGTTGATGACCGACACGTAAACGCACCCCAGGGTTTGTCAATCGCGGAAATCACCCAGGGACCTCAAAACAGTGAGTAATAATCCACGAAACGGGCCAAAATAGGCCAAAATTGCGAGTGTCGATGACCGACATGTAAACTCACCCTGGGGTTCGTCAATCGTGGAAATCACTCCGGGACCCCAAAACAGTGAGTAATAGTCCATGAAATGGGCCAGAATTGGCCAAAATTGCGAGTGTTGATGACCAACACGTAATCGCGCCCCGGAGTCCAACAACTATGAAAATCGCTTCGGGGCCCCAAAACGGTGAGTAATAGTCCACGAAAAGGGTCAAAATTGGACAAACCTGTGAGTGTCGACGACGCACACGTAAACGCACCCTGGGGATTGTCAATCGTGTAAACCGCTCTCGGACCCCAAAACGGTGAGTAATAGTGCATGAAATGGACCAGAATCAGTTAAAATTGTGAGTGTTGATGACTGACACGTAAACGCACCTCGGGGTTCGTCAATCATGGAAATCACTCAAGGACCCCAAAACAGTGAGTAGTAGTCGACGAAACGGGCCAGAAAATCGGCCAAAATTGCGAGTGTTCATGACCAACACGTAATTGCACCGTGGGGTTCAACAACTATGGAAATCGCTTCGGGGCCCCAAAACGGTGACTAATAGTCCACGAAAAAGGTCAGAATTGGACAAAACTGTGAGTGTTGAAATCGCACACGTAAATGCACCATGGGGATTGTCAATCATTTAGGAACCCCAAAACAGTGAGTAATAATCCACGAAATGGGCCAAAATCGGCTGAAATTGCGAGTGTTGATGACCGACACGTATGCCCACCCTGGGGTTCGTCAATCGTGGAAATCACTCCGGGACCCCAACACAGTGAGTAATAGTTCATGAAACGGGCCAGCATCGACCAAACCTTTGAATGTAGATGACCGACAGATAAGCGCACCTTGGGGCTCAACAACTATGAAAATCGCTTTGGCACCCCAAATCGGTGAGTAATGGTCCACGAAACGGGCCAGAATCGACAAAAACCGTGAGTGTTGATGACTAACACGTAAACGCATCCCGGGGTTCGTCAATCGTGGAAATCACTCCGGGACCCCAAAACAGTGAGTAATAGTCCACGAAACGGGCCAGAATCGGCCAAAATTGCGAGTGTTGATGACCAACACGTAATCATGCCCTGGGGTTCAACAACTATGAAAATCGCTTCGGGGCCTCATAACGGTGAGTAATAGTCCAGGAAAAGGTTCAGAATTGGACAAACCTGTGAGTGTTGACGACACACACGTAAACGCACCCTAGGGATTGTCAATCGTGGAAATCACTCTGGGACCCCAAAACGGTGAGTAATAGTGCACGAAACGGACCAGAATAAGTCAAAATTGTGAGTGTGGATGACTGACATGTAAACGCACCCCGGGGTTCGTCAATCATGGAAATCACTTAGGGACCCCAAAACAGTGAGTAATAATCCACGAAACGGGCCAAAATCAGCCAAAATTGTGAGTGTTGATGACCGACACATAATCGCACACTGGGGTTCACCAATCATGGAAATCACTCTGGGACCCCAAAAAAGTGAGTAATAGTCGACGAAACGGGCCAGAATCGTCCAAAATTGCGAGTGTTGATGACCAACACGTAATCGCACCCTGGGGTTCAACAACAATGGAAATCGCTTTGTGGCCCCAAAACGGTGAGTAATAGTCCATGCAAAAGGTGAGAATTGGACAAAATTGTGAGTGTAGACAACGCACGCTCAATCGTGGAAATCGCTATGGGACCCCAAAACGGTGAGTAATAGTGCACGAAAGGACAAGAATAGACCAAAATTGTGAGTGTTGATGACCAACACGTAAACGAACCCCGGGGTTCGTGAATGTTGGAAATCACTTTGGGAACCCAAAACTGAGTAATAGCCAAGAAACGGGTCAGAATCGGCCAAAATTGCGAGTGTTGATGACCAACACATAATCGCACACTCGGGTCACCAACTACGGAAATCGCTTCGGGACCCCAAAACGGTGAGTACTAGTCCATGAAACGGGCCAGAATTGGCCAAAACTATGAGTGTTGTTGTCCGAGACGTAAACACATCCCGGGGTTCGTTAATCGTGGAAATCACTCCGGGACCCCAACACAGTGAGTAATTGTTCATGAAACGGGCCAGAATCGACCAAACCTTTGAATGTTGATGACTGACACGTAAGCGCCCCTTGGGGCTCAACAACTATGGAAATCTCTTTGGGACCCCAAATTGGTGAGTAATGGTCCACGAAACAGGCCAGAATCGACAAAAACCGCGAGCATTGATAACCGACACATAAATGTATCCCGGGGATCGTCAATCGTGGAAATCACTCCGGGACCCCAAAACAGTGAGTATAGTCCACGAAACGGTCCAGAATCGGCCAAAATTGCGAGTGTTGCTGACCAACACGTAATCGCACCCTGGGGTTCAAAAACTATGAAAATTGCTTCGGGGCCCCAAAACGGTGATTAATAGTCCACAAAAAGGGTCAGAATTGGACAAAACTCTGAGTGTTGACGACGCACACGTAAATGCACCCTGGGATTGTCAATCGTGGAAATCGCTCTGGGACCCCAAAACGCTGAGTAATAGTGCGCGAAACGGACCAGAATCAGTCAAAATTGTAAGTGTTGATGACCGACACGTAAACGCACCCCAGGGTTCGTCAATCGTGGAAATCACTCAGGGACCCCAAAGCAGTGAGTAATAATCCACGAAACAGGCCAAAATCGGCCAAAATTGTGAGTGTTGATGACCGACACGTAAACCCACCCTGGGGTTCGTGAATCGTAGAAATCACTCCGGGACACCAAAAAAGTGAGTAATAGTCGACGAAACGGGCCAGAATCGGCCAAAATTGTGAGTGTTGATGACCAAGACGTAATCGCACCCTGGGGTTCAACAACTATGGAAATCGCTTCAGGGCCCCAAAACGGTGAGTAATAGTCCACGAAAAGGTTCAGAATTGGACAAAATTGTGAGTGTTGACAACGCACACATAAACGCACCCCGGGGATCGTCAATCGTGGAAATCGCTCTGGGACCCCAAAATAGTGAGTAATAGTGCACGAAAAGACAAGAAAGGACCAAAATTGTGAGTGTTGATGACCGACACATAAATGCACCCCGGGGTTCGTGAATCATGGTAATCACTTTGGGAACCGAAAGCTGAGTAATACCCAAGAAACGGGTCAGAATCGGCCAAAATTGCGAGTGTTGATGACCAACACGTAATCGCACACTCGGGTCAACAACTATGGAAATCGCTTCGGGACCCCAAAATAGTGAGTACTAGTCCATGAAACGGGCCAGAATTGGCCAAAACTGTCAGTGTTGATGTCCGACACGTAAACGCACCCCGGGGTTTGTTAATCGTGGAAATCTCTCCGGCACCCAAAAACAGTGAGTAATAGTTCATGAAACGGGCCAGAATCGACCAAACCATTGAATGTTGATGACCGACACGTAAGCGCACCTTGGGGCTCAAAACTACGGAAATCACTTTGGGACCCCAAATCGGTGAGTAATGGTCCACGAAACGGGCCAGAATCGACAAAACCCGCGAGTGTTGATGACCGTCACGTAAACGCACCCGGGGTTCGTCATTCATGGAAATCACTCCGGGACCCCAAAACAGTGAGTAATAGTCCATGAAACGGGCCAGAATCGGCCAAAATTGCGAGTATTGATGACCAACACGTAATCGCGCCCTGGGGTACAACAACTATGAAAATCGCTTCGGGACCCCAAAACAGTGAGTAATAGTCCACGAAAAGGGTCAGAATTGGACAAACCTGGGAGTGTTGACGACGCACACGTAAATGCATCCTGGGGATTGTCAATCCTGGAAATCGCTTTGGGACCCCAGAACGGTGAGTAATAGTGCACGAAACGGACCAGAATCAGTCAAAATTGTGAGTGTTGATGACCGACACGTAAACGCACCCTGGGGTTCGTCAATCGTGGAAATCACTCAGGGACCCATAAACAGTGAGTAATAATCCATGAAACGAGCCAAAATCGGCCAAAATTGCGAGTGTTGATGACCGACACGTAAACCCACCCTCGGCTTCGTCAATCGTGGAAATCACTCCGGGACCCCAAAAAAGTGAGTAACAGTTGACGAAACGGGCCAGAATTGGCCAAAATTGTGAGTGTTGACGACCAACACGTAATCGCGCCCTGGGTTCAACTACTATGGAAATCACTTCGGGGCCCCAAAACGGTGAGTAATATTCCACGAATAGGGTCAGAACTGGACAAAACTGTGAGTGTTGACAACGCACATGTAAACGCACCCCGGGGATCGTCAATCATGGAAATCGCTCTCGGACCCTAAAATAGTGAGTAATAGTGCACGAACGGACAAGAATAGACCAAAATTGTGAGTGTTGATGACCAACAGGTAAACGTACCCCGGGGTTCGTGAATCATGGAAATCACTTTGGGAACCCAAAAGTGAGTAATAGCCAAGAAACGGGTCAGAATCGGCCAAAATTGCGAGTGTTGATAACCAACACATAAACGCACACTCGAGTCACCAACTATGGAAATTGCTTCGGGACCCCAAAATGGTGAGTACTAGTCCATGAAACGGGCCAGAATTGTCCAAAGCTGTGAGTGCTGATGTCCGACACACAAACGCACCCCAGGGTTCGTTAATCATGGAAATCACTCCGGGGCCCCAAAACAGTGAGTAATAGTTCATGGAACGGGCCAGAATCGACCAAACCGTTGAATGTTGACGACCGACACGTAAGCGCACCTTGGGGCTCAACAACTATGAAAATCGCTTCGGGGCCCCAAAACGGTGAGTAATAGTCCATGAAAAGGGTCAGAATTGGACAAAACTGTGAGTGTTGTCGATGCACACGTAATCGCACCCTGGAGATTTTCAATCGTTCAAATCGCTCTGGGACCCCAGAAAGGTGTTCAATAGTGCACGAAATGGACCAGAATCAGTCAAAATTGTGAGTGTTGATGACCGACATGTAAACGCACCTCGGGGTTCGTCAATCGTGGAAATCACTCAGGGACCCCAAAACAGTGAATAATAATCCTTGAAACGGGCCAAAATCGACCAAAATTGCGAGTGTTGATGACCGACACGTAAACCCACCCTGGGGTTCGTCAATCGTGGAAATCACTCCGGGACCCCAAAAAAGTATATAATAGTCGACGAAACGGGCCAGAATCGGCCAAAACTGCGAGTGTTGATGACCAACACATAATCGTACAATGGGGTTCAACAACTATGGAAATCGCTTCGGGGCCCCAAAACAGTGAGTAATAGTCCACGAAAAGGGTCAGAACTGGACAAAATTGTGAGTATTGACAACGCACACGTAAACGCACCCCGAGGATCGTCAATCATGGAAATCGCTCTGGGATCCCAAAACGGTGAGTAATAGTGCAAGAAAGGACAAGAAAAGACCAAAATTGTGAGTATTGTTGACCGACACGTAAACGCACCCCGGGGTCCGTGAATCGTGGAAATCACTTTGGGAACCCAAAACTGAGTAATAGCCAAGAACCTGGTCAGAATCGTCCAAAATTGCGAGTGTTGATGACCAACACGTAATCGCACACTCGGGTCACCAACTACGGAAATCGCTTCGGGACACCAAAATGGTGAGTACTAGTCCACGAAACGGGTCAGAATTGGCCAAAACTGTGAGTGTTGATGTCCGACACCCAAACGCACCCCAGGGTTTGTTAATCATGGAAATCATTCCGGGACCCCAAAACAGTGAGTGATAGTTCATGGAACGGGCCAGAATCGACCAAACCGTTGAATGTTGATGACCGACACGTAAGCGCACCTTGGGGCTCAACAACTATGGAAATCGCTTTGGGACCCCAAATCGGTGAGTAATGGTCCACGAAATGGGCCAGAATTGACAAAAACCGTGAGTGTTGATGACCGACACATAAACGCATCCCGGGGTTCATCAATCGTGGAAATCACTCTGGGTCCCCAAAACAGTGAGTAATAGTCCATGAAACGTGCCAGAATCGGCCAAAATTGTGAGTGTTGATGACCAACACGTAATCACACCCTGGGGTTCAACATCTATGAAAATCGCTTCGGGGCCCCAAAACGGTGAGTAATATTCCACGAAAAGGGTCAGAATTGGATAAAACTATGAGTGTTGACGACGCACATGTAAACGCTGAAGGAAATATGCCCTAGAGGCAATAATAAAATTATTACTTATTTCCTTATTTCATGATAAATGTTTATTTTTCATGCTAGAATTGTATTACCCGGAAACATGATACATGTGTGAATACATAGACAAACATAGTGTCACTAGTATGCCTCTACTTGACTAGCTCGTTGATCAAAGATGGTTGTGTTTCCCAACCATAGACATGAGTTGTCATTTGATTAACGGGATCACATCATTAGGAGAATGATGTCATTGACATGATCCATTCCGTTAGCTTAGCACTTGATCGTTTAGTATGTTGCTATTGCTTTCTTCCTGACTTATACATGTTCCTACAACTATGAGATTATGCAACTCCCGTTTACCGGAGGAACACTTTGTGTGCTACCAAACGTCACAACGTGACTGGGTGATTATAAAGGTGCTCTACATGTGTCTCTGAAGGTATGTTGGGTTGGCGTATTTCGAGATTAGGATTTGTCACTCCGATTGTCGGAGAGGTATCAATGGGCCCACTCGGTAATGAACATCACTATAAGCATTGCAAGCATTGTAACTAATGAGTTAGTTGCAGGATGATGTATTACGGAACGAGTAAAGAGACTTGCCGGTAACGACATTGAACTAGGTATTGGGATACCGACGATCGAATCTCGGGCAAGTAACATACCGATGACAAAGGGAACAATGTATGTTGTTATGTGGTTTGATCGATAAAGATCTTCGTAGAATATGTGGGAGCCAATATGAGCATCCAGGTTCCACTATTGGTTATTGACCGGAAACGTGTCTCGGTCATGTCTACATCGTTCTCGAACCCGTAGAGTCCGCACGCTTAAGGTTTCGTTGACAGTTTTATTATGAGTTTATGAGTTTTGATGTACCGAAGGAGTTTGGAGTGACGGACGAGATCGGGGACATGAAGAAGAGTCTCGATATGGTCAAGACATAAAGGTCGATATATTGGACGACTATATTCGGACTTCAGAAAGGTTACGAGTGATTCGGGTGTTTTTCGGTGTACCGGAGAGTTACGGGAATTCGCCGGGGAGTATGGGCCTTATTGGGCCATACGGGAATACAGGAGAGAGGCCAAAAGGAAGGAGGCGCGCATCCCCCCTCTGGTCCGAATTGGACAAGGGGTGCAACCCCCTTTTCCTTTTTCCTCTCCCCCTCTTTCCTTCTCTCCTACTCCAATAAGGGAAGGAGGAGTCCTACTCCCGGTGGGAGTAGGACACCCCATGGCGCGCCCCCTCCTAGGTCGGCCGCCCCCTCCCCCCTTGCTCCTTTATATACGAGGGCAGGGGGAAACCCCATAGACAGAACAACAACTGATCCTTGAATCTCTTAGCCGTGTGTGGTGCCCCCCTCCACCATAGTCCTCCTCGATAATATTGTAGCGGTGCTTAGGCGAAGCCCTGCGACGGTAGAACATCAAGATCGTCACCTCGCCGTCGTGCTGATGGAACTCTCCCTCGACACTCGGCTGGATCGGAGTTCGAGGGACGTCATCGAGCTGAACGTGTGCTAGAACTGGGAGGTGCCGTAGTTTTGGTGCTTGATCGGTCGGGCCGTGAAGACGTACGACTACATCAACCGTGTTGTTCTAATGCTTCCGCTTTCGGTCTACGAGGGTATGTGGACAACACTCTCCCCTCTCGTTGCTATGCATCACCATGATCTTGCGTGTGCGTAGGAATTTTTTTTCAAATTACCACGTTCCCCAACAGTGGCATCCAAGCCTAGGTTTTATGCGTTGATGTTATATGCACGAGTAGAACACAACTGAGTTGTGGGCGATACAAGTCATACTGCTTACCAGCATGTCATACTTTCATTCGGCGGTATTGTTGGTGAAGCGGCCCAGACCGACATTATGCGTATGCTTACGCGAGACTGGTTCTACCGACATGCTTTGCACACAGGTGGCTGGCGGGTGTCAGTTGATCATATCTCCAATTTTAGTTGAACCGAGTGTGGCTACGCCCGGTCCTTGAGAAGGTTAAAACAGCACTAACTTGACGAACTATCGTTGTGGTTTTGATGCGTAGGTAAGAACGGTTCTTGCTCAGCCTGTAGCAGCCACGTAAAATTTGCAACAACAAAGTAGAGGACGTCTAACTTGTTTTTGCAGGTCATGTTGTGATGTGATATGGTCAAGACGTGATGCTATATTTTATTGTATGAGATGATCATGTTTTGTAACCGAAGTTATCTCCAACTGGCAGGAGCCATATGGTTGGCGCTTTATTGTATGAAATGCAAACGCCCTGTAATTGCTTTACTTTATCACTAAGCAGTAGCGATAGTCGTAGAAGCAATAGATGGCGTAACGACAACGATGCTACGATGGAGATCAAGGTGTCGTTCCTATGACGATGGTGGTCACGACGGTGCTTCGGAGATGGAGATCACAAGCACAAGATGATGATGGCCATATCATATCACTTATATTGATTGCATGTGAGGTTTATCCTTTATGCATCTTATCTTGCTTTGATTGACGGTAGCATTTTAAGATGATCTCTCACTAATTATCAAGAAGTGTTCTCCCTGAGTATGCACCGTTGCGAAAGTTCTTCGTGCTGAGACACCACGTGATGGTCGGGTGTGATAGGCTCTACGTTCAAATACAATGGGTGCAAAACAGTTGTGCACGCGGAATACTCAGGTTAAACTTGACGAGCCTAGCATATACATATATGGCCTGGAACACGAAGACCGAAAGGTCGAACGTGAATCATATAGTAGATATGATCAACATAGTGATGTTCACCATTGAAAACTACTCCATCTCACGTGATGATCGGACATGGTTTAGTTGATTTGGATCACGTGATCACTTAGATGACTAGAGAGATTTCTGTCTAAGTGGGAGTTCTTTAGTAATATGATTAATTGAACTTTAATTTATCATGAACTTAGTCCTGGTAGTATTTTGCAAATTATGTTGTAGATCAATAGCTCACCTTGTTGCTTCCCTATGTTTTTTGCTTCCCTATGTTTTTTGCTTCCCTATGTTTTTATATGTGTTCCTAGAGAAAACTAAGTTGAAAGATGTTAGTAGAAATGATGCGGACTTGGTCCGTGATATGAGGTTTATCCTCATTGCTGCACAGAAGAATTATGTCCTTGATGCACCGCTAGGTGACGAACCTATTGCAGGAGCAGATGCAGACGTTATGAATGTTTGGCTAGCTCAATATGATGACTACTTGATAGTTTTGTGCACCATTCTTTATGGCTTAGAACTGGGACTACAAAAACATTTTTGAAACGTCATGGAACATATGAGATGTTTCATGAGATGAAATTGATATTTCAGACTCATGCCCGTGTCAAGAGGTATGAGACCTCTGACAAATACTTCTCCTACAAGATGGAGGTGAATTGCTCAACGAGTGAGCAAGTGCTTAGATTGTCTGAGTACTACAATCACTTGAATCAAGTGGGAGTTAATCTTCCAGATAAGATAGTGATCGACAGAGTTCTCTAGTCACCATCACCAAGTTAGTAGAACTTCATGATGAACTATATTATGCGAGGGATGACGAAAACGATTCCTGAACTCTTCGTGATACTGAAATCGATGATGGTACAAATCAAGAAAGAACATCAAGTGTTGATGATTGACAAGATCACTAGTTTCAATAAAAGGGCAAAGGGAAAGAAAGGGAAACTTCAAGTAGAATGGCAAGCAAGTTGTCACTCCCGTGAAGAAGCCCAAAGCTGGACCAAAGCCTGAAACTGAGTGCTTCTGCTGCAAAGGAAATGGTCACTGGAAGCGTAAATACCCTGAATATTTGGTGGATAAGAAGGATGGCAAACTGAACAAGGGTATATTTGATATACATGTTATTGATGTGTACCTTACTAGTGTTTATAGTAACCCCTGAGTATTTGATACTTGTTCGGTTTGCTAAGATTAGTAACTCGAAACAGGAGTTATAGAATAAACAGAAACTAGTTGAGGGTGAAGTGATGATGTGTGTTGGAAGTGGTTCCAAGTTTGATATGATCATCATCACACACTCCCTATACTTTCGGGATTAGTGTTGAACCTAAATGAATGTTATTTGGCATTTGCGTTGAGCATGAATATGATTTGATCATGTTTATTGCAATACGGTTATTCATTTACAATCAGAGAATAATTTTTGTTCTGTTTACATGAATAAAACCTTTGATGGTCATACACCCAATGAAAATAGTTTGTTGGATCTCGACCGTAGTGATATACATATTCATAATATTGATGCCAAAAGATGCAAAGTTGATAATGATAGTGCAAATTACTTGTGGCACTGCCGTTTGGGTCATATCGGTGTAAAGCACATGAAGAAACTCCATAAAGATGGATTTTTGGAATCACTTGGTTATGAATCATTTGATGCTTGCGAACCGTGCCTTTTGGGCAAGATGACTAAAACTCCGTTATACAGAACAATGGAACGAGCTACCGACTTATTGGAAATAATACATACCAATGTATGCGGTCCAATGAGTGTTGATGCTCATGGCGGGTATCGTTATTTTCTGACCTTCACAAGATGATTTGAGCAGATATGAGTGTATCTACTTAATGAAGCACAAGTTTGAAACATTTGAAAAGTTCAAAGAATTTCAGAGTGAAGTGGAGAATCATCATAACAAGAAAATAAAATTTCTGCGATTTGATCGTGGAGACAAATATTTGAGTTACGAGTTTGGTCTTCAATTAAAACAATGTGCGATAGTTTCACAAATTCATGCCACCTGGAACACCACAGCTTAATGGTGTGTCCGATCGTCATAAGCGTACTTTATTGGATATAGTGCAATCTATGATGTCTCTTACCGATTTACCACTATCGTTTTGGGGTTATGCATTAGAGACAACTGCATTCACTTTAAATAGGACACCATCAAAATCCGTTGAGACGACGCCTTGTGAACTGTGGTTTGGCAAGAAACCAAAGTTGTCGTTTTATAAAGTTTGGGGCTGCGATGCTTATGTGAAAAAGCTTCAACCTGATAAGCTCGAACCCAAATCGGAGAAATGTGTCTTCATAGGATACCCAAAGGAAACTGTTGGGTACACCTTCTATCACAAATCCGAAGGCAAGATATTCGTTGCTAAGATGGATCCTTTCTAGAGAAGGAGTTTCTCTCGAAAGAAGTGAGTGGGAGGAAAGTAGAACTTGATAAGGTAATTGTACCTTCTCCCTTATTGGAAAGTAGTTCATCACAGAAATCAGTTACAGTGATTCCTACACCAATTAGTGAAGAAGTTAATGATGATGATCATGAAACTTCAGATCAAGTTGCTACCGAACCTCGTAGGTCTTCCAGAGCAAGATCAGGACAAGAGTGGTATAGTAATCCTGTTCTGGAAGTCATGTTACTAGACCATGATGAACCTACGAACTATGAGGAAGCGATGATGAGCCCAGATTCCACGAAATGGCTTGAGGCCACAAAATCTGAGATGGGATCCATGTATGAGAACAAAGTGTGGACTTTGGTGGACTTGCCCGATGATCAGTAAGCCATATTAAATAAATGGATCTTCAAGAGGAAGACGGACACTGATAGTAGTGTTACTATCTACAAAGCTCGATTTGTTGCGAAAGGTTTTCGACAAGTTCAAGATGTTCAATACGATGAGATCTTCTCACTCATAATGATGCTTAAGTCTGTCCGAATCATGTTAGCAATTGCCACATTTTATGAAATCTGGCAAATGGATGTCAAAACTGCATTCCTTAAAATGGATATTTCTTAAAGAAGTGTTGTATATGATACAACTAAGAGGTTTTGTCAATCCTAAAGGTGCTAACAAAATGTGCAAGCTCCAGCGATCCATCAATGGACTGGTGCAAGCATCTCGGAGTTGGAATATATGCTTTGATGAATTGATCAAAGCATATGGTTTTATACAGACTTTTTGAAAGGCCTGTATTTACAAGAAAGTGAGTGGGAGCACTACAGCCTTTCTGATAAGTATATGTGAATGACATATTGTTAATCAGAAATAATGTAGAATTTTCTGGAAAGCATAAAGGAGTATTTGAATAAGAGTTTTTCAAAGCAAGACCTCAGCAAAGCTATTTACATATTGAGCATCAAGATCTATTGAGATAGATCAAGGCGCTTGATAAGATTTTCAATGAGTACATACCTTGACAAGATTTTGAAGTAAATCAAAATGGAACAGTCAAAGAAAGAGTTCTTGCATGTGATGCAAAGGTGTGAAGTTGAGTAAGACTCAACACCCGACCATGGCAGAAAATAGAAAGAGACTGAAAAGTTGTTCCCTATGCCTCAGTCATAGGTTCTATAAAGTATGCTATGCCATGTACCAGACCTATTATATACCTTTCTATGAGTTTGGCAAAGGAATACAATTTTGATCTAAGAGTAGATCACTGGACAGCGGTCAAGAATATCCTTAGTGAGGACTAAGGAGATGTTTCTCGATTATGGAGGTGATAAAAGAGTTCGTCGTAAAGAGTTACATCGATGCAAGCTTTTACACCAATCCAGATGACTCTAAGTCTCAATCTGCATACATATTGAAAGTGGGAGCAATTAGCTAGAGTAGCTCCGTGCAGAGAATTGTAGACATAGAATATTTGCAAAATACATACGGCTCTAAATGTGACAGACCCGTTGACTAAACTTCTCTCATGAGCAAAACATGATCATACCTTAGTACTCTTTGGGTGTTAATCACATAGCGATGTGAACTAGATTATTGACTCTAGTAAACCCTTTGGGTGTTGGTCACATGACGATATGAACTATGGGTGTTAATCACATACAGATGTGAATATTGGTGTTGAATCACATGATGATATGAACTAGATTATTGACTCTAGTACAAGTGGGAGACTGAAGGAAATATGCCCTAAAGGCAATAATAAAGTTATTATTTATTTCCTTATTTCATGATAAATGTTTATTATTCATGCTAGAATTGTATTACCCAGAAACATGATACATGTCTGAATACATAGACAAACATAGTGTCACTAGTATGCCTCTACTTGACTAGCTCGTTGATCAAAGATGGTTGTGTTTCCCAACCATAGACATGAGTTGTCATTTGATTAACGGGATCACATCATTAGGAGAATGATGTGATTGACATGACCCATTCCGTTAGCTTAGCACTTGATCGTTTAGTATGTTGCTATTGCTTTCGTCATGA
The DNA here is from genome assembly GCF_002162155.2 of Triticum dicoccoides. Classification (NCBI taxonomy): domain Eukaryota; kingdom Viridiplantae; phylum Streptophyta; class Magnoliopsida; order Poales; family Poaceae; genus Triticum; species Triticum dicoccoides. The sequence goes on from NC_041387.1 coordinate 677,888,595, forward strand.
CTTATACATGTTCCTACAACTATGAGATTATACAACTCCCATTTACCGGAGGAACACTTTGTGTGCTATCAAACGTCACAACGTAACTGGGTGATTATAAAGGTGCTCTACAGGTGTCTCTGAAGGTACTTGTTGGGTTGGCATATTTCGAGATTAGGATTTGTCACTCCGATTGTCGGAGAGGAATCTTTGGGCCCACTCGGTAATGCACATCACTATAAACCTTGCAAGCATTGTAAGTAATGAGTTAGTTGCAGGATGATGTATTACAGAACGAGTAAAGAGACTTGCTGGTAACAAGATTGAACTAGGTATTGGGATACCGACGATCGAATCTCGGGCAAGTAACATACCGATGACAAAGGGAACAATGTATATTGTTATGCGGTTTGACCAATAAAGATCTTCGTAGAATATGTGGGAGCCAATATGAGCATCTAGGTTCCGCTATTGGTTATTGACCGGAAACGTGTCTTGGTCATGTCTAGATAGTTCTCGAACCTGTAGGGTCCGCACGCTTAAGGTTTCGTTGACTATTTTATTATGAGTTTATGAGTTTTGATGTACCGAAGGAGTTCGGAGTTCCGGATGAGATCAGGGACATGACTAGGAGTCTCAAAATGGTCGATACGTAAAGATCGATATATTGGACGACTATATTCGGACTTCGGAAAGGTGAGTGATTCGGGTATTTTTTCGGTGTACCGGAGAGTTACGGGAATTCGCCGGGGAGTATATGGACATTATTGGGCCATACGGGAATACAGGAGAGAGGCCAAAAGGAAGGACGCGCGCAACCCCCCTCTGGTCCGAATTGGACAAGGGGTGCAGCCCTCCGTTCCTTTTTGCTCTCCCCCTCTTTCCTTCTCTCCTACTCCAACAAGGGAAGGAGGAGTCCTACTCCCGGTGGGAGTAGGACTCCCCATGGCGCGCCCCCTCCTAGGCCGGCCGCCCCCTCCCCCTTGCTCCTTTATATACGGGGGAAGGGGGTCACCCCATAGACAGAACAACAATTGATCCTTGAATCTCTCAGCCGTGTGCGGTGCCCCCCTCCACCATAGTCCTCCTAGATAATATTGTAGCGGTGCTTAGGCGAAGCCCTGCGACGGTAGAACATCAAGATCGTCACCACACCGTCGTGCTGACGGAACTCTCCCTCAACACTCGACTGGATCAGGAGGGACGTCATCAAGCTGAACGTGTGCTACAACTCGGAGGTGCCGTAGTTTCGGTGCTTGATCAGTCGGGCCGTGAAGACGTACGACTACACCAACCGTGTTTTTCTAACGCTTCCGCTTTCGGTCTACGAGGGTACGTGGACAACACTCCCCCCTCTCGTTGCTAGGCATCACCATGATCTTGCGTGTGTGTAAGAAATTTTTTGAAACTACTATGTTCCCCAACAAACGCACCCTGGGGACTGTCAATCGTGGAAATCGCTCAGGGACCCTAGAACGGTGAGAAATATTGCACGAAATGGACCAGAATAAGTCAAAATTGTGAGTGTTGATGACCGACACGTAAACGCACCCCGGGGTTCATAAATCGTGGAAATCACTCAGGGACCCCAAAACAGTGAGTAATAATCCACGAAACGACCCAAAATCGGCCAAAATTGCAAGTGTTGATGACCGACACGTAAACCCACCCTGGGGTTTGTCAATCGTGTAAATCACTCTGGGACCCCAAAAAAGTGAATAATAGTCGACGAACCGGGCCAGAATCGGCCAAAATTGTGAGTGTTGATGACCAACACGTAATCGCACCCTGGGGTTCAACAACTATGGAAATTGCTTCGGGGCCCCAAAATGGTGAGTATTAGTCCACGAAAAGGGTTAGAACTGGAAAAAATTGTGATTGTTGACAACGCACACATAAACGCAACCCGGGGTATCGTCAATCATGGAGATCGCTCTCGGACCCCAAAACGGTGATTCATAGTGCACGAAAGGACAAGAAAAGACCAAAATTCTGAGTGTTGATGACCGACACGTAAACGCACCCCGGGATTCGTGAATCGTGGAAATCACTTTGGGAACCCAAAACTGAGTAATAGCCAAGAAACGTGTCAGAATCGGCCAAAATTCCGAGTGTTGATGACCAACACGTAATCGCACACTCGGGCCAGCAACTATGGAAATCGCTTCGGGACCCCAAAATGGTGAGTACTAGTCCATGAAACGGGCCAGAATTGGCCGAAACTGTGAGTGTTGATGTCCGAGACGTAAACGCACCCCGGGGTTCGTTAATCGTGGAAATCTCTCTAGGACCCCAAAACAGTGAGTAATAGTCCACGAAACGGGCCAGAATCGACCAAACCTTTGAATGTTGATGACCGACACGTAAGCGCACCTTGGGGCTCAACAACTAAGTAAATCGCTTTGGGACCCCAAATCGGTGAGTAATGGTCCATGAAACGGGCCAGAATCGACAAAAACCGCGAGTGTTGATGACCGACACGTAAACGTATCCCAGGGTTCGTCAATCGTGGAAATCACTCCGGGACCCCAAAACAGTGAGTAATAGTCCACGAAATGGGCCAGAATCGGACAAAATTGCGAGTGTTGATGACCAACACGTAATCACACCCTAGGGTTCAACAACTATTCAAATCGCTTCGGGGCCCCAAAACGGTGAGTAATAGTCCACGAAAAGGGTCAGAATTGGACAAAACTGTGAGTGTTGATGACCAACATGTAAACGCACCCCGGGGTTCATCAATCGTGGAAATCACTCAGGGACCCCAAAATACTTAGTAATAATCCATGAAACGGGCCAAAATCGGAAAAAATTGCGAGCGTTGATGACCGACACGTAAACCCACCCTGGGGTTCGTCAATCGTGGAAATCACTCCGGGACCCCAAAAAAGTGAGTAATAGTCGACGGAACGGGTCAGAATTGGCCAAAATTACGAGTGTTGATGACCAACACGTAATCGCACCCTGGGGTTCAACAACTATGAAAATCGCTTCGGGGCCCCAAAACGGTGAGTAATAGTCCACGAAAAGGTTCAGAATTGTACAAAACTGTGAGTGTTGACGATGCACACGTAAACGCACCCTGGGGATTGTCAAACGTGGAAATCGCTCTGAGACCCCAGAACGGTGAGTAATAGTGCATGAAATGGACCAGAATCAGTCAAAATTGTGAGTGTTGATGACCGACACATAAACGAACCCCGGGGTTCGTCAATCGTGGAAATCACTCTGAGACCCCAAAAAAGTGAGTAATAGTCGACGAAACGGGCCAAAATCGGCCAAAATTGTGAGTGTTGATGACCAGCACGTAATCGCACCCTGGGGTTCAACAACTATGGAAATCGCTTCGGGGCCCCAAAACGGTGAGTAATAGTCCACGAAAAGGGTCAGAACTAGACAAAATTGTGAGTTTTGACAACACACACGTAAAGGCACCCCGGGGATCATCAATCATGGAAATTACTCTGGGACCCCAAAACGGTGAGTAATAGTGCATGAAAGGACAAGAAAAGACCAAAATTGTGAGTGTTGATGACCGACACGTAAACGCATCCCGGGGTTCGTGAATCGTGGAAATCACTTTGGGAACCCAAAAATGAGTAATAGCCAAGAAACGGGTCAGTATCGGCCAAAATTGTGAGTGTTGATGACCAACACGTAATCACACACTCAGGTCACCAACTATGGAAATCGCTTCGGGACCCCAAAATGGTGAGTACTAGTCCATGAAACGGGCCAGAATTGGCCAAAACTGTGAGTGTTGATGTCCGACACGTAAACACACACCGGGGTTCATTAATCGTGAAATCACTCTGGGACCCCAAAACAGTGAGTAATAGTCCATGAAACGGGCCAGAATCGGCCGAAATTGCGAGTGTTGATGACCAACACGTAATCGCACTCTGGGGTTAAACAACAACGAAAATCGCTTTGGGGCCCCAAAACGGTGAATAATAGTCCACGAAAACGGTCAGAATTGGACAAAACTGTGAGTGCTGACGACGCACACGTAAACGCACCCTGGGGATTGTCAATCATGGAAATCGCTCTGGGACCCCAGAACGGTGAGTAATAATCCACAAAACAGGCCAAAATTGGCCAAAATTGCTAGTGTTGATGACCGACACGTAAACCCACCCTGGGTTCGTCAATCGTGGAAATCACTCCGGGACCCCAAAAAAGTGAGTAATAGTCGACGAAACGGGCCAGAATCGGCCAAAATTGTGAGTGTTGATGACCAACACGTAATCACACCCTGGGGTTCAACAACTATGGAAATCGCTTCGGGGCCCCAAAATGGTGAGTAATAGTCCACAAAAGGGTCAGAACTGGACAAAATTGTGAGTTTTGACAACACACACGTAAAGGCACCCCGGGGATCATCAATCATGGAAATTACTCTGGGACCCCAAAACGGTGAGTAATAGTGCATGAAAGGACAAGAAAAGACCAAAATTGTGAGTGTTGATGACCGACACGTAAACGCATCTCGGGGTTCGTGAATCGTGGAAATCACTTTGGGAACCCAAAAATGAGTAATAGCCAAGAAACGGGTCAGAATCGGCCAAAATTGTGAGTGTTGATGACCAACACGTAATCACACACTCAGGTCACCAACTATGGAAATCGCTTCGGGACCCCAAAATGGTGAGTACTAGTCCATGAAACGGGCCAGAATCGGCCGAAATTGCGAGTGTTGATGACCGACACGTAAACGTATCCCAGGGTTCGTCAATCGTGGAAATCACTCCGGGACCCCAAAACAGTGAGTAATAGTCCACGAAACGGGCCAGAATCGGACAAAATTGCGAGTGTTGATGACCAACACGTAATCACACCCTAGGGTTCAACAACTATTCAAATCGCTTCGGGGCCCCAAAACGGTGAGTAATAGTCCACGAAAAGGGTCAGAATTGGACAAAACTGTGAGTGTTGATGACGCACACGTAAATGCACCCTGGGGATTGTCAATCGTGGAAATCGCTCTGGGACCCAGAACTGTGAGAAATAGTGCACAAAACGGACGAGAATCAGTCAAAATTGTGAGTGTTGATGACCAACATGTAAACGCACCCCGGGGTTCATCAATCATGGAAATCACTCAGGGACCCCAAAATACTTAGTAATAATCCATGAAACGGGCCAAAATCGGAAAAAATTGCGAGCGTTGATGACCGACACGTAAACCCACCCTGGGGTTCGTCAATCGTGGAAATCACTCCGGGACCCCAAAAAAGTGAGTAATAGTCGACGGAACGGGTCAGAATTGGCCAAAATTACGA
>NC_041387.1:677895091-677921954 GCF_002162155.2 Triticum dicoccoides
GCACCCCGGGGATCATCAATCATGGAAATTACTCTGGGACCCCAAAACGGTGAGTAATAGTGCATGAAAGGACAAGAAAAGACCAAAATTGTGAGTGTTGATGACCGACACGTAAACGCATCCCGGGGTTCGTGAATCGTGGAAATCACTTTGGGAACCCAAAAATGAGTAATAGCCAAGAAACGGGTCAGAATCGGCCAAAATTGTGAGTGTTGATGACCAACACGTAATCACACACTCAGGTCACCAACTATGGAAATCGCTTCGGGACCCCAAAATGGTGAGTACTAGTCCATGAAACGGGCCAGAATTGGCCAAAACTGTGAGTGTTGATGTCCGACACGTAAACACACACCGGGGTTCATTAATCGTGAAATCACTCTGGGACCCCAAAACAGTGAGTAATAGTCCATGAAACGGGCCAGAATCGGCCGAAATTGCGAGTGTTGATGACCAACACCTAATCGCACTCTGGGGTTAAACAACAACGAAAATCGCTTTGGGGCCCCAAAACGGTGAGTAATAGTCCACGAAAACGGTCAGAATTGGACAAAACTGTGAGTGCTGACGACGCACACGTAAACGCACCCTGGGGATTGTCAATCATGGAAATCGCTCTGGGACCCCAGAACGGTGAGTAATAATCCACAAAACAGGCCAAAATTGGCCAAAATTGCTAGTGTTGATGACCGACACGTAAACCCACCCTGGGTTCGTCAATCGTGGAAATCACTCCGGGACCCCAAAAAAGTGAGTAATAGTCGACGAAACGGGCCAGAATCGGCCAAAATTGTGAGTGTTGATGACCAACACGTAATCGCACCCTGGGGTTCAACAACTATGGAAATCGCTTCGGGGCCCCAAAATGGTGAGTAATAGTCCACGAAAAGGGTCAGAACTGGACAAAATTGTGAGTGTTGACAACGCACACGTAAACGCACCCCGGGGATCGTCAATCGTGGAAATCGCCGTCGGACCCCAAAACGGTGAGTAATAGTGCATGAACGGACAAGAAAAGACCAAAATTGTGAGTGTTGATGACCGACACGTAAACGCATCCCGGGGTTCGTGAATCGTGGAAATCACTTTGGGAACCCAAAAATGAGTAATAGCCAAGAAACGGGTCAGAATCGGCCAAAATTGTGAGTGTTGATGACCAACACGTAATCACACACTCAGGTCACCAACTATGGAAATCGCTTCGGGACCCCAAAATGGTGAGTACTAGTCCATGAAACGGGCCAGAATTGGCCAAAACTGTGAGTGTTGATGTCCGACACGTAAACACACACCGGGGTTCATTAATCGTGAAATCACTCTGGGACCCCGAAACAGTGAGTAATAGTCCATGAAACGGGCCAGAATCGGCCGAAATTGCGAGTGTTGATGACCAACACGTAATCGCACTCTGGGGTTAAACAACAACGAAAATCGCTTTGGGGCCCCAAAACGGTGAGTAATAGTCCACGAAAACGGTCAGAATTGGACAAAACTGTGAGTGCTGACGACGCACACGTAAACGCACCCTGGGGATTGTCAATCATGGAAATCGCTCGGGGACCCCAGAACGGTGAGTAATAATCCACAAAACAGGCCAAAATTGGCCAAAATTGCTAGTGTTGATGACCGACACGTAAACCCACCCTGGGTTCGTCAATCGTGGAAATCACTCCGGGACCCCAAAAAAGTGAGTAATAGTCGACGAAACGAGCCAGAATCGGCCAAAATTGTGAGTGTTGATGACCAACACGTAATCGCACCCTGGGGTTCAACAACTATGGAAATCGCTTCGGGGCCCCAAAATGGTGAGTAATAGTCCACGAAAAGGGTCAGAAGTGGACAAAATTGTGAGTGTTGACAACGCACACGTAAACGCACCCCGGGGATCGTCAATCGTGGAAATCGCTGTCGGACCCCAAAACGGTGAGTAATAGTGCATGAACGGACAAGAATAGACCAAAATTGTGAGTGTTGATGACCGACAGGTAAACGTACCCCGGGGTTCGTGAATCGTGGAAATCACTTTGGGAACCCAAAAGTGAGTAATAGTCAAGAAACGGATCAGAATCGGCCAAAATTGTGAGTGTTGATGACCAACACATAATTGCACACTCGGGTCACCAACTATAGAAATCGCTTCGGGGCCCCAAAATGGTGAGTACTAGTCCATGAAACAGGCCAGAATTGGCCAAAACTGTGAGTGTTGATGTCCGACATGCAAACGCACCCCGGGGTTCGTTAATCGTGGAAATGACTCCGAGACCCCAAAACAGTGAGTAAATAGTCCATGAAACGGGCCAGAATCGAGCAAACCGTTGAATGTTGATGACCAACACGTAAGCGCACCTTGGGGCTCAAGTACTACGGAAATCGCTTTGGGACCCCAAGTCGGTGAGTAATGGTCCACGAAACGGGCAACAATCGACAAAAACCGTGAGTGTTGATGACCAACACGTAAACACATCCCGGGGTTCGTCAATCAGGGAAATCACTCCGGGACCCCAAAACATTGAGTAATAGTCCATGAAACGGGCCAGAATCAGCCAAAATTGCGAGTGTTCATGACCAACACGTATTCGCACACTGGGGTTCAACAACAATGTAAATCGCTTCGGGGCCCCAAAATGGTGAGTGTCCACGAAAACGGTCAGAATTGGACAAAACTGTGAGTGTTGACGATGCACACGTAAACGCAGCCTGGGGATTGTCAATCATCGAAATCGCTCTGGGACCCGAGAACGATGAGTAATAGTGCACGAAACGGACCAGAATCTGTCAAAATTGTGAGTGTTGATGACCGACACGTAAACGCAACACGGGGTTCGTCAATCGTGGAAATCTCTCAGGGGGCCCAAAACAGTGAGTAATAATCCACGAAACAGGCCAAAATCGGCCAAAATTGCGAGTGTTGATGACCGACACGTAAACCCACCCTGGGGTTCGTCAATCATGGAAAACACTCCGGGACACCAAAAAAGTGAGTAATAGTCAACGAAACGGGCCAGAATCGGCCAAAATTGTGAGTGTTGATGATCAACACGTAATCGCACCCTGGGGTTCAACAACTATGGAAATCGCTTCGGGGCCCCAAAATGGTGAGTAATTGTCCACGAAAAGGGTCAGAACTGGACAAAATTATGAGTGTTGGCAACGCATACGTAAACGCACCCCGGGGATCGTCAATCGTAGAAATCGCTCTTGGACCCCAAAAGGTGAGTAATAGTGCAAGAACGGACAAAAATAGAACAAAATTGTGAGTGTTGATGACCGACAGGTAAACGCCCCCCGGGGTTCGTGAATCGTGGAAATCACTTTGGGAACCCAAAAGTGAGTAATAGCCAAGAAACGGGTCAGAATCGGCCAAAATTGCGAGTGTTGATGACCAACACATAATCGCACACTCGGGTCACCAACTATGGAAATCGCTTCGGGGCCCCGAAATGGTGAGTACTAGTCCATGAAATGGGCCAGAATTGGCCAAAACTGTGGGTGTTGATATCCGACACACGAACGCACCCCGGGGTTCGTTAATCGTGGAAATCACACCGGGACCCCAAAACAGTGAGTAATAGTTCATGAAACGGGCCAGAATCGACCAACCCGTTGAATGTTGATGACCGACACGTAAGCGCACCTTGGGGCTCAACAACTATGGGAATCGCTCTGGGGCCCCAAATCGGTGAGTAATGGTCCACGAAACGGGCCAGAATCGACAAAAACCACGAGTGTTGATGACCGACACGTAAACCCACCCTAGGGTTCGTCAATCGTGGAAATCACTCCGGGACCCCAAAAAAGTGAGTAATAGTCGACGAAACAGGCTAGAATCACCCAAAATTGTGAGTGTTGATGACCAACACGTAATCGCACCCTGGGGTTCAACAACTATGAAAATCGCTTCGGGGCCCCAAAACGGTGAGTAATAGTTCACGAAAAGGGTTAGAATTGGACAAAACTGTGAGTGTTGACGACGCACACGTAAACGCACCCTGGGGATTGTCAATCATAGAAATCGCTCAGGGACCCCAGAACGGTGTGAAATAGTCCACCAAATGGACCAGAATCAGTCAAAATTGTGAGTGTTGATGACCGACATGAAAAGGCACCCCGGGGTTCGTCAATCGTGGAAATCACTCAGGGACCCCAAAATAGTGAGTAATAATCCACGAAACGGGCCAAAATCGGCCAAAATTGCGAGTGTTGATGACCGACACGTAAACTGATAACCCACAAGTGTAGGGGATCGCAACAGCTTTCGAGGGTAAAGTATTCAACCCAAATTTATTGATTCGACACATGGGGAGCCAAAGAATATTCTTGAGTGTTAGCAGTTGAGTTGTCAATTCAACCACACTTGGATAACTTAGTATCTGCAGCAAGGTATTTAGTAGCAAAGTAGTATGATAATAAAGGTAACGGTGGCAAAAGTAAAGATAATAGTTTTTGGGTTTTTGTAGTAGTTGTAATAGTAGCAACGGAAAAGTAAATAAGCGAAAAACAGTATGTGAAAAGCTCGTAGGCAATGGATCAGTGATGGATAATTATGCTGGATGTGATTCCTCATGTAATAGCTATAACATAGGGTGACACAGATCTAGCTCCAGTTCATCAATGTAATGTAGGCATGTATTCTGTAAATAGTCATACGTGCTTATGGAAAAGAACTTGCATGACATCTTTTGTCCTACCCTCCCGTGGCAGCGGGGTCCTAGTGGAAACTAAGGGATATTAAGGCGTCCTTTTAATAGAGAACCGGAACAAAGCATTAGAACATAGTGAATACATGAACTCCTCAAACTACGGTCATCACCGAGAAGTATCCCGATTATTGTCACTTCGGGGTTGTCGGATCATAACACATAATAGGTGACTATAGACTTGCAAGATAGGATCAAGAACACACATATATTCATGAAAACATAATAGGTTCATATCTGAAATCATGGCACTCGGGCCCTATTGACAAGCATTAAGCATAGCAAAGTCATAGCAACATCAATCTGAGAACATAGTGGGTACTAGGGATCAAACCCTAACAAAACTAACTTGATTACATGGTAAATCTCATCCAACCTATCACCGTCCAGCAAGCCTACGATGGAATTACTCACGCACGGCGGTGAGCATCATGAAATTGGTGATGGAGGATGGTTGATGATGACGACGGCGATGAATCCCCCTCTTCGGAGCCCCGAACGGACTCCAGAACAGCCCTCCCGAGAGATATTAGGGTTGGCGGCGGCTCTGTGTCGTAAAACACGATGAAACTTTCTCCCTGATTGTATTTCTCCCCGAACGTGAATATATGGAGTTGGAGTTGAGGTCGGTGGAGGTCCAAGGGGCTGACGAGATAGGGGGGTGCACCCAGGGAGAGGGGGCGCGTCCCCTGTCTTGTGGATAGGGTGTGGGCCCCCTGGTCTTGATTCTTTCGCCAATATCTTTTATATTTTCCAAAGAGTGCCTCCGTGGATTTTCAGGACATTTCGAGAACTTTTCTTTTCTACAAATAAAACAACATCATGGCAGTTCTGCTGAAAACAGCTTCAGTCCGGGTTAGTTTCATTCAAAACATACAAGTTAGAGTCCAAAACAAGGGCAAAAGTGTTTGGAAAAGTAGATACAATGGAGACGTATCAACTCCCCCAAGCTTAAACCTTTGCTTGTCCTCAAGCAATGATAAACTGAAAGTGATAAAGAAAAACTTGTACAAACTCTGTTTGCTCTTGTTGTTTTAAACATGAAAAGCCAGCATTCAGGTTTCAGCAAATATTATGAACTAACCATACTCACAATAACACTTAGGTCTCATAATTACTCATATCAATAGCATAATCAGCTAGCGAGCCATAATAATAAAACTCGGATGACAACACTTTCTCAAAACAATGATAACATGATATAACAAAATGGTATCTCGCTAGCCCATTCTGAGACCGCAAAACATAAATGCAGAGCACCTTTAAAGATCAAAGACTGACTAAACATTGTAATTCATGGTAAAAGAGATCCAGTCAAGTCATACCCAATATAAACCAATAGTAATGAATGCAAATGACAGTGTGCTCTCCAGCTCTCCAGCGGGTGCTTTTTAATAAGAAGGGTGATGACTCAACATAAAAGTAAATAGATAGGCCCTTCGCAGAGGGAAGCAGGGATTTGTAGAGGTGCCAGAGCTCGATTTTAAAATAGAGATCGAATAACATTTTGAGCGGCATACTTTTGCTGTCAATGCAACAACTATGAGATGGATGTATCTTCCATACTACATGCATTATAAGCAGTTCCCAAATAGAATGGTAAAGGTTTATACTCCCCCAACCACCAACAAGCATCAATCCATGGCTTGCTCGAAACAACGAGTGCCTCCAACTAACAACAACCCTGGGGGAGTTTTGTTTAATTATTTTTTATTTGCTTTGATCTTTTTGGATCATGGGACTGGGCATCCCGGTTACCGTCCCTTTCTCGTGAATGAGGAGCGGAGTCCACTCCTCTTGAGAATATCCCACCTAGCATGGAAGATATAGGCAGCCCTAGTTGAAACATGAGCTGCTCGAGCATACAGAACAGAATTTCATTTGAAGGTTTGGAGTTTGGCACATACAAATTTACTTGGAACGGCAGGTAAATACCGCATATAGGAAGGTATAGTGGACTCAAATGGAACAACTTTGGGGTTTAAGGAGTTTGGATGCACAAGCAGTATTCCCGCTTAGTACAGGTGAAGGCTAGCAAAAGACTGGGAAGCGACCAACTGAGAGAGCGACAACAGTCATGAATATGCATTAAAGTTAATTTACACCGAGTACAAGCATGAGTAGGATATAATCTACCATGAACATAAATATCATGAAGGCTATGTTGATTTGTTTCAACTACATGCATGAACATGTGCCAAGTCGAGTCACTCAATTCATTCAAAGGAGGATACCATCCCATCATATCACATCATAATCATTCTAATAGCATGTTAGGACGCAAGGTAAACCATTATAACTCATAGCTAATCAAGCATGGCAAAGCAACTATAATCCCTACATGTCATTGCAAATATGTTTACCTCATAATAAGCTGACTCAGAAATGATGAACTCATCATATTTACAAAAACAAGAGAGGTCGAGTTCATACCAGCTTTTCTCATCCCAATAAGTCCATCATATATCGTCATTACTGCCTTTCACTTGCACAACCGAACGATGTGTATAATAATAAGAGTGCACGTGCATTGGACTAAGCTGGAATCTACAAGCATTCAACTCAAGAGAGAAGAAAAGTAATATGGTCTCTAAGTTAAATAAACAATCATGCATATGAGAGCCACTAAACATTTTCAATACGGTCTTCTACTCTCAACCCCCAAAGGAAAGGAAATAAAATAAAACTATTTACACGGGAAAGCTCCCAACAAGTAAAAGAAGAACGAGAAATCTTTTTGGGTTTTCATTTTAATTTCTACTACAAGCATGGAAATTAAACTAACTAATTTTTAGGTTTTTCTTAAGGTTTATCAAACACACAAGAAGGAAACTAGAAAAAGAAATTTAAACTAGCACGGATAATACAATGAAAGAGTATGAGCACCGACGACTAGTGTGTGAACATGAATGTAAAGTCGGTGAAAAATACGTACTCCCCCAAGCTTAGGCTTTCGGCCTAAGCCTGGCTGATATCCGTAAGTGAAACTGGGGTCGTACTGACATGCAGCGGCAACCGCCTCCTGAGTTGCGGCGTGTTGGCGAGCTGCCTCCGCTCTCCCCTCGTGTTCAGCTACTTCCCCCTGGTGACAACATATCTTCCTTTTGCCTGATAATCAAAAAGGTGGGAGCAGGAAGAGTAACATGGACGACGTTGCGTCTATCATAGATTAGCCGATATTGGAGGAATTGTTCATTCCTCCTTAGAAATTGATGATTGACCATAGCTTCATAATCCAAATAAACAGGAGGTATCAACATATCTCCCTCTCGTGGGGCTATACCAAGATAACTAGCCACACGGGTTGCATAAATTCCTCCAAATAAATCTCCCTTTCTACTATTATTCTGTAACCTACGTGCAACTATTGCCCCCAAGTTATAACCTTTATAACCCGATACAGCACTCTTGAGGACACAAAGATCAGGGACACACATGTGACATGCTTCGTCTTTACCATTAATGCATCTACCAATAAAGAGAGCAAAATAATGTATAGCAGGAAAAAGAATGCTCCCTATGGTAGCTTGTGCAATATCCCTGGATTCTCCCATAGTAATACTAGCAAGGAAATCTCTAAATTCAGATTTGTGAGGATCATCGATATTACCCCACTGCGGGAGTTTGCAAGCAGTTCTGAAATCCTCTAAGTTCGTGGTATAAGATGTATCATAAATATCAAATATGACACTAGGAGAAGTACACGCATAGTTATATTTAAACCTCCGCACAAAGGAATCAGTCAATTGATAGTACTGAGGACACTTATCTTGTAAGAAGTCCTCCAGCTCAGCATTACGCACAAACGCGTCAAATTCCTCCTTAAAGCCTGCTTCGACAATAAAATTATCGGATGGCCATACACAAGCTCGTACATCCGTGTACCTCGGCAATTCAACATCTTGCTCACGTATAGCAATCCTGGGCCCTTTCTTCACCGAGGAACCACCTTGGTACATTCTTCTAAGCATAATTCTTTTTCTGAAATAATTCTGAAATTTTAGTAACTTCAAAATAAAAGTGGATAAAACTAAACAAGATTGGTAGCAACTACTCCTACAAGTGCCTAGAGCCTATATCATGCATTAGAATTGCTTGGGACATCATAATTTTAACATGCAAGCTCAAGAACATGGTCACCTATGCAGCAAAAATTTGCAATGAATAAAGCACTAGAACAAAAACTATTTGGACCAATGGAGGAGTCACATACCAAGCAACAATCTCCCAAAGTAGTTTTGTGAATGGAGCTTTGAGCAAGGAGATCGAAAGTCACAGCAAAATGAGCTAGAACTCATGCTTGAGCTGGATGGGGATTTTTTTGGGTAAAAGATGAAGTGTGTGGGTGCTGGCATAAGTGGAGGGGGCCACCAAGGGCCCATGAGACAAGGGGGCATGCCTAGGTAGGGTGGGCGCGCCCTCCACTCTCGTGGCCTGGTGCTTGCCCCTCCTGCAGTGATTTAAGTGCCTAATATCCTCAAATATTGCATAAGAAATCATACTAAATTTGCAGGGCATTTGGAGCAGTTTTATTTTCAGGATATTTTTTTAATGCACGAATAATTCAGAAAATAGACATATAATACTATTTTTTGCTTTATTTATTCTAAATAACAGAAAGTAAAAAGAGGGTACAGAAGGTTGTGCCTTCTAGCTTCATCCATCTCATGATCATCAAAATGAATCCACTAACAAGGTTGATCAAGTCTTGTTAACAAACTCATTCCGAATAACACGGAATCGGAGAAATTTTGAATAACACTAAGTTACCTCAACGGGGATATGAAAATCCCCAACAATTAGAATATCATACTTTTTCTTGATAGTGGGGAGAGGAAATTCAAAACCTCCAATAATAATAGTTGGAACTTTTCCAATAGAATTGATGCTATGAACTTGAGATTGTTTCCTCGGAAAGTGTACCGTATGCTCATTACCATTAACATGAAAAGTGACATTGCCTCTGTTGCAATCAATAACAGCCCCTGCAGTATTCAGAATAGGTCTACCAAGGATAATCGACATACTATCATCCTCGGGAATATAAAGAATAACAAAGTCCGTTAAGATAGTGACATTTGCAACCACAACAGGCACATCCTCACAAATCCCGACAGGTATAGCAGTTGATTTATCATCCATTTGCAAAGATATTTCAGTAGGTGTCAACTTATTCAATTCAAGTCTACGATATAAAGAGAGAGGCATAACACTACCACCGGCTCCAAGATCACATAAAGCAGTTATAACATAATTTCTTTTAGTGGAGCATGGTATAGTTGGTACCCCGGGATCACCAAGTTTCTTTGGTATTCCACCCTTAAAGGTGTAATTAGCAAGCATGGTGGAAATTTCAGCTTCCGCTATCTTTCTTCTATTTTTAATGATATTCTTCATATACTTAGCATAAGGATTTACTTTCAGCATATCAGTTAAGCGCATACGTAACAAGATAGGTCTAATCATTTTAGCAAAGTGCTCAAAATTCTCATCATCCTTTGTCTTGGATGGTTTAGGAGGAAAGGGCATGGGTTTTTGAACCCATGGTTCTCTTTCTCTACCGTGCTTCCTAGCAACAAAATCTCTCTTATCATAATGTTGATTCTTTGATTGTGGGTTATCAAGATCAACAACAGGTTCAATCTCTACTTCATTGTTTTTGCTAGGTTGAGCATCAACATGAACATTATCATTAACATTATCACTAGCTTCATGTTCATCACATGATTGTGTTTCAGCATCAGCAATAGAAATATCATTTGGATTCTCAAGTGTGTCTACAGTAGGTTCACTGGAAGCATGCAAAGTCATATCGTCTTTATTTTTCTTCTTTTTAGAAGAACTAGGTGCCTCTATATTATTTCTCTGAGAATCTTGCTCGATTCTCTTAGGGTGGCCTTCAGGATACAAAGGTTCCTGAGTCATTCCACCAGTTCTAGTAGCCACTCTAACAGCAAAGTCATTTTTATTATTTAATTCATCAAGCAAATTATTTTGAGCTTTAAGTACTTGTTCATCTTGAGTAGCAACCATAGAAGCATATTTGCTAATGAGTTGGAGTTCACCTTTAACTCTAGCCAAGTTATCGCTTACGCGTCCTATCTCGAAAGCATTATTCTTTAACTCTCTACCAACATAAGCATTAAAACTTTATTGTCTAGCCATAAAGTCATAAAATTCATCTAAGCATGTGCTATGAAATTTAGTAGAGGGTATTTCAACTTTATCATATCTATAGAGAGAATTTACCTTTACTACCTGTGTCGGGTTATCAAGACAATGTGGTTCTTCAATAGGTGGTATATTAAGACCATGTATTTCTTCAATAGGTGGTAAATTCTTAACATCTTCAGCCTTAATACCTTTTTCTTTCATTGATTTCTTTGCCTCTTGCATACCTTCGGGACTGAGAAATAAAACACCTCTCTTCTTCGGAGAGGGTTTAGGAATAGGCTCAAGAGTTGGCTCAATTGGTTCAGGAATTGCCTCAGGAATTGGCTCAAGAAGAGTCCAATTATTTTCATTAGTCAACATATTATTCAATAGTAATTCAGCTTCGTCCACTGTTCTTTCCCTGAAAACACAACCAGCGCAACTATCCAAGTAGTCCTTGGAAGCATCGGTTAGTCCATTATAAAAGATATCGAGTATTTCATTTTTCTTGAGAGGATGATCAGGCAAAGCATTGAGTAAACGGAGAAGCCTCCCCCAAGCTTGTGGGAGACTCTCTTCTTTGATTTGCACAAAATTATATATTTCCCGCGAGGCAGCTTGTTTCTTATGAGTAGGGAAATATTTAGCAGAGAAGTAATCAATCATATCCTGGGGATGACGCACACAACAAGGAGCAAGAGAATTATACCAAGTCTTAGCATCACCCTTTAACGAGAACGGAAATATCTTAAGGATATAAAAATAGCGAGATTTATCATCATGAGTGAACAGGGTAGCTATATCATTCAACTTGGTAAGATGTGCCACAAGAGTTTCAGATTCAAGGCCATTAAAAGGATCAGATTCAACTAAAGTAATAATCTCAGGATCAACAGGGAATTCGTAATCCTTATCAGTAACATAGATAGGTGAAGTAGCAAAAGCGGGGTCAGGTTTCATTCTAGCACTAAGACACTGCTGCTTCCATTTAGCTAATAATTTCTTAAGATCATATTTATTATTGCAAGCAAAGATAGCTCTAGCAGCTTCTTCATTCATAACATAACCCTGAGGAACAACAGGCAATTCATAGTCATTGGGAGAATTTTCATCATCACTATCATCAATAATAGCATCCTCAATAATTTCATTCTCTCTAGCCCTAGCAAGTTGTTCATCAAGAAATTCACCTAATGGCAAAGTAGTATCACGCAAAGAAGTAGTTTCATCATAAGTGTCATGCAAAGCAGAAGTGGCATCATCAATAACATGCGACATATCAGAGTTCATAGCAGTAGCAGGTTTAGGTGTCGCAAGTTTACTAATAACAGAAGGAGAATCTAGTGCAGAGCTAGATGGCAGTTCCTTACCTCCCCTCGTAGTTGAGGGCAAAATCTTGGTTTTACCGTCTTTCTAGTTCTTCATATTGATCAACAGATATAAATCCCAAGTTACTCAGAGAATAGAGCTATGCTCCCCGGCAACGGCGCCAGAAATTAGTCTTGATAACCCACAAGTGTAGGGGATCGCAACAGCTTTCGAGGGTAAAGTATTCAACCCAAATTTATTGACTCGACACAAGGGGAGCCAAAGAATATTCTTGAGTATTAGAAGTTGAGTTGTCAATTCAACCACACCTGGATAACTTAGTATCTGCAGCAAGATATTTAGTAGCAAAGTAGTATGATAATAAAGGTAACGGTGGCAAAAGTAAAGATAACAGTTTTTGGGTTTTTGTAGTAGTTGTAACAGTAGCAACGGAAAAGTAAATAAGCGAAGAACAGGATGTGAAAAGCTCGTAGGCAATGGATCAGTGATGGATAATTATGCCGGATGCGATTCCTCATGTAATAGCTATAACATAGGGTGACACGGAACTAGCTCCAGTTCATCAATGTAATGTAGGCATGTATTCCATAAATAGTCATACGTGCTTATGGAAAAGAACTTGCATGACATCTTTTGTCCTACCCTCCCGTGGTAGCGGGGTCCTAGTGGAAACTAAGGGATATTAAGGCCTCCTTTTAATAGAGAACTGGAACAAAGCATTAGCACATAGTGAATACATGAACTCCTCAAACTACGGTCATCACCGAGAAGTATCCCGATTATTGTCACTTCGGGGTTGCCGGATCATAACACATAATAGGTGACTATAGAATTGCAAGATAGGATCAAGAACACACATATATTCATGAAAACATAATAGGTTCAGATCTGAAATCATGGCACTCGGGCCCTAGTGATAGGCATTAAGCATAGCAAATTCATAGCAACATCAATCTCAGAACATAGTGGATACTAGGGATCAAACCATAACAAAACTAACTTGATTACATGGTAAATCTCATCCAACCCATCGCCGTTCAGCAAGCCTACGATGGAATTACTCATGCACGGCGGTGAGCATCATGAAATTGGTGATGGAGGATGGTTGATGATGACGACGGCGACGAATCTCCCTCTCTGGAGCCCCGAACGGACTCCAGATCAGCCCTCCAGAGAGAGATTAGGGCTTGGCGGCGGCTCCGTGTCGTAAAACATGATGAAACTTTCTCCCTGATTTTTTTTCTCCCCGAACGTGAATATATGGAGTTGGAGTTGAGGTCGGTGGAGGTCCAGGGGGGCCACGAGATAGGGGGCGTGCCCAGGGGGAGGGGCACGCCCCCACCTGTCTCATGGACAGGGTGTGGGCCCCCTGGTCTTGATTCTTTCGCCAATATTTTTTATATTTTCCAAAAGGTGCCTCCGTGGATTTTCAGGACATTCTGAGAACTTCTCTTTTCTACACATAAAACAACATCATGGTAGTTCTGCTGAAAACAGCGTCAGTCCGGGTTAGTTTCATTCAAAACATGCAAGTCAGAGTCCAAAACAAGGAAAAAAGTGTTTGGAAAAGTAGATACGTTGGAGACGTATCATAAACCCACCCTGGGGTTTGTCAATCGTGGAAATCACTCCGGGACCCCAAAAAAGTGAGTAATAGTCGACGAAACGGGCTAGAAATTCGGTCAAAATTGTGAGTGTTGATGACCAACACGTAATCGCACCCTCGGGTTCAACAACTATGGAAATCGCTTCGGGGCCCCAAAACGGTGAGTAATAACCCACGAAAAGGGTCAGAACTGGACAAAATTTTGAGTGTTGACAACGCACACGAAACGCACCCCAGGGATCGTCAATCGTGGAAATCACTCTGGGGCCCCAAAACGGTCAGTAATAGTGCATGAAAGGACAAGAAAAGACCAAAATTATGAGTGTTGATGACCGACACGTAAACGCACCCCGGGGTTCGTGAATCGTGGAAATCACATTGGAACCCAAAACTGAGTAATAGCCAAGAAACGTGTCAGAATCGGCCAAAATTGCGAGTGTTGATAACCAACACGTAATCGCACACTCGGGTCACCAACTATGGAAATCGCTTCGGGCCCGCAAAATGGTGAGTACTAGTCCATGAAACGGGCCAGAATTGGCCAAAACTGTGAGTGCTGATGTCCGACACGTAAATGCACCCCGGCGTTTGTTAATTGTGGAAATCACTCCGGGACCCCAAAACAGTGAGTAACTAGCGTTGTGTCCCGCACATTTGCGCGGCTAGTATTACTACATATTTGTATGCATTTCTATTATGTTTATTATTGGTTATAAATTTCAGGTGTGGTCAACTGTTATTTAATTTAACTTGCGCTATATTTATGTTTTTATAATATTTTATTTTGAATATAAAGAAATATTGTAGTTAAATATCCCTGTAGTGGAATTTTACATAAACTACCAATCCATTATATTAGGTTTTTAGTAAGAGCCTTAGTATGTCACAACATGCCTCTATTAGCATTTACATTGTTCTTTGAGTAAAATGTCCCTCTAAACCTTGTTAATTTTAACATAAGAATTTGCAAAGAGTTACCTAGTATTTACACTCTCTTCATCTATCTATCTCATTACTGGAGGTATATGTATTACAATTATTACTTTTTTTATTTACAATTGGATGCCTTTATATGGATTTACAAGCCTTCTCATTTTAATCTAACTATCTTTGCGCTTTACCTTGTAAGGCATTACAAGTATCCGTGTATTATTATTGAAATTACCAAGACATAATAATGAATGTAGCCACAACAATATTTGAATATGTGAGAACATACCATATGTTGTGCAGCTAGAAGAGGCGATTGTACTCCTAGTGGGTAAAACTATAGATTTTCCCTTATTTACGAGCAAGGTAGATTATTCACTTTGTTGGAGATGGAACACTTCTGTTGATGTGAGACCTCTGGAGTAACTTAACACACTCATGAATATGATTCATTAGACTATGTATGTGTGTGACAGAGTTTATCTGTATGCACGTACATTGATATTGTACTCTTTGTTTTCTGAAAATATAATTTTGATATTTTACGTGTTTAAATAAACTTGGTAAATTAATATTTCATGTACTCTATAAAAATGCATACCATATTCCTAAATGATGTGATAATTTTTTTCCAATAATGTGATTATATGAGCATGCTTTTTGGTGGCCATCTTTTCTATGTGCATGGCCATCATGTATGTCTCGTGCGTACTTCGTGAATACGTAAATGTTTCATACATATTCTTGTGCATACAGATTTAATTGTATGTGTGAGATTATTTATACACTAATATTTTTTAATCCAGGACATAATCATTATGACTAATATATCTTCCACTGATATACTGGTAACAGATTTTATGTCATTTGTTTCTCAACTGGTGATAGTACATACTAATATAATCATCGATATAAATCCCACCAATCTTATTGGCTTGTATGTCAGCATGTGACTTATTTCCTTTTTTGGCGTTTTGTATTTTTTGTATTATCTATTGTGTAACCACCTAATTTAAAGCAGCATAGATCAATTTCACAAACATGAAGTTGCTTACAATACATACCATGTAGTGCATGTGACTTATTTCCTAATCCTATGACATGCACTATTAACTGAGATTTGTTACTACTAACATCAGTAAATTCTGCTCTCGGGTCTTATAGCACACCTAGATCGGATGGACTTCTATTGTGGTCGATTACAAACTCAATACAAACAAATATATGTCTTTTATTTTTATCATTAAATATTATCCGTGTAATTAGGACCAATTATGCAATCAACATAAATTATTTTTGTTATTAATGGAGGTGAATATTTATAGTATGAAAATGTATGTAGCAAATCAGTTTTGCGCCCGCTGGACACCAACAAGCCTGTAATGTTTCTAAAAGAAAGACAAAGCGTGTAACGTGCTTGGAGTATATTTCTTCGAACTGAGCAATTATTTACACTGACTACACATTATATATTGCTTTTTTTATGTGTACGCACATTGTATATTTCTAACGCTAGCTAGTTTATGAGCCTTCAATTTCCAAAAAAGAGACGCTAGCTAGTTTGATCCTACTCCTAGCCGGACAATTGCACATGTGCAGGTACAACTTTTTTGAATCATGTGTAGGTTCGCGTAGAATTTCAAGTTTGTTTCCTAGCCGGACATTGGAACATGTGCCTCCACGATTTGTTTGGCGGTCAAAATCATGGGTTGACTCCTCGTAGTACTACACATGTTTAGCTTCTTCATGTACGTGCATGTCTCCAAGTCAATTCAAATAGAGATGGACGTACGTGCTTGAGCCATATGCCCAAGGAAATATGCTGACATCATTAGACGATTTATGTCTGGACTCCTACCTATCTTGAATTATAGTAGTATCTGCTGCCTAGGAGCAGCCGTTTCCAATAGAAACTTCTTTTTTTTAATCTGATAGTGTTGTACGTGTCCTTCTCATGTGGTTGATTTTTTTAGATGTGTCACGTACTACTACTACATGATTCTCTTTTTAGATCAAGTCATGCTCATGATTCGGACTGCACTTCCCTTCCTAGATATATGTACGTGACAGCCCTTCCCTCCCTAAATATATGTACGTGCCAGCCTTCATACCTAATATATGCCTATACACAATATTTGTATGTAACGTAATATCCTCAAATCTTAACCATCAATAGTTTAAAATTAATGGCTGAGATAATTTAATATATGTGGTTAAACGTGATGGCTTGTTTGACTCTTGTTTTAATTATATAATAGATACTTCATGAAACGGGCCAGAATCGACCAAACCTTTGAATGTTGATGACCGACACGTAAGCGCACCTTGCGACTCAACAACTATGAAAATTGCTTTGGGACCCTAAATCGGTGAGTAATGGTCCATGAAACGGGCCAGAATAGACAAAAACCGTGAGTGTTGATGACCGACATGTAAACGCATCCCGGGGTTCGTCAATCGTGGAAATCACTCCGAGACCTCAAAACAGTGAGTAACAGTCCATGAAACGGCCCAGAACCGGCCAAAATTGCGAGTGTTGATAACCAACACGTAATCGCACCCTGGGGTTCAACAACTATGAAAATCGCTCCGGGGCCCAAAACGGTGAGTAATAGTCCACGAAAACGGTCAGAATTGGACAAAACTATGAGTGTTGATGACGCACACGTAAACGCACCCTGGGGATTGTCAATCGTGGAAATCGCTCTGGGACCCCAGAACGCTGAGTAATAGTGCATGAAATGGACCAGAATCAGTCAAAATTGTGAGTGTTGATGAACGACACGTAAACGCACCCCGGGGTTTGTCAATCGTGGAAATCACTCAGGGACCCCAAAACAGTAATTAATAATCCACGAAACGGGCCAAAATCGGCCAAAATTGCGAGTGTTGATGACCGACACGTAAACCCACGTAGGGTTCGTCAATCGTGGAAATCACTCCGGGACCCCAAAAAAGTGAGTAATAGTCGACGAAACAGGCCAGAATCGCCCAAAATTGTGAGTGTTGATGACCAACACGTAATCGCAACCTGGGGTTCAACAACTAAGTAAATCTCTTCGGGGTACCAAAACGGTGACTAATAGTCCACGAAAAGGGTCAGAATTGGACAAAATTGTGAGTATTGACAACGCACACGTAAACTCACCCCGGGGATCGTCAATCGTGGAAATCGCTCTAGGACCCCAAAATGGTGAGTAATAGTGCACGAACGGACAAGAATAGACCAAAATTGTGAGTGTTGATGACCGACAGGTAAACGCACCCCGGGGTTCGTGAATCGTGGAAATCACTTTAGGAATCCAAAAGTGAGTAATAGACAAGAAACGGGTCAGAATCGGACAAAATTGCGAGTGTTGATGATCAACACATAATCGCACACTCGGGTCATCAACCATGGAAATCGCTTCGGGACCCCAAAACGGTGAGTGTTGATGTGCGACACGTAAACGCACCCCGGGGTTCGTTAATCTTGGAAATCACTCCGGGACCCCAAAACAGTGAGTAATAGTTCATGAAACGGGCCAGAATCGACCAAACCTTGATGACCGACACGTAAGCGCACCTTGGGGCTCAACAACTATGGAAATTGCTTTGGGACCCCAAATTGGTGAGTAATGGTCCACAAAATGGGCCAGAATCGACAAAAACCATGAGTCTTGATGACCGACACGAAACGCATCCCGGGGTTCGTCAATCGTGGAAATCACTCCGGGACCCCAAAACAGTGAGTAATAGTCCACGAAACGGGAAAATTGCCCAAAATTGCGAGTGTTGATGACCAATACGTAATCGCCCCCTGGGGTTCAACAACTATAAAAATCGCTTCAGGGCCCCAAAACGATGAGTAATAATCCACGAAAAGGGTTAGAATTGGACAAAACTATGAGTGTTGACGATGCACACGTAAACGCACCCCGGGGATCGTCAATCGTGGAAATCGCTCTGGGACACCAAACGGTGAGTAATAATGCACGAAAAGGACCAGAATCGGCCAAAATTGTGAGTGTTGATGACTGACAGGTAAACGCACCCCGGGGTTCATGAATCGTGGAAATCACTTTGGGAACCCAAAACTGAGTAATAGCCAAGAAACGTGTCAGAATCGGCCAAAATTGCGAGTCTTGATGACCAACACGTAATCGCACACTCGGGTCACCAACTATGGAAATCGCTTCGGGACCCCAAAATGGTGAGTACTAAGCCATGAAATGGGCCAGAATTGGCCAAAACTGTGAGTATTGATGTCCGACACGTAAATGCACCCCGGGGTTCGTTAATCGTGGAAATCACTCCGGGACCCCAAAACAGTGAGTAATAGTTCATGAAACGGGCCAGAATCGACCAAACCTCTGAATGTTGATGACAGACACGTAAGCGCACCTTGGGGCTCAACAACTATGGAAATCGCTTTGGGACCCCAAATCGGTGAGTAATGGTCTAGGAAACGGGCCAGAATCGACAAAAACCGCGAGTGTTGATGTCTAACACGTAAACGCATCTCAGGGTTTGTCAATCGTGGAAATCACTCCGGGACCCCAAAACAGTGAGTAATAGTCCATGAAACGGGCCAGAATCGGTCAAAATTGTGAGTGTTGATGACCAACACCTAATCGCACCCTGGGGTTCAACAACTATGAAAATCGCTTCGGGGCCCCAAAACGGTGAGTAATAGTCCATGAAAAGGGTCAGAATTGGACAAAACTGTGAGTGTTGACGACGCACATGTAAACGCAGTCTGTGGATTCTCAAACGTGGAAATCGCTCTGGGACCCCAGAACAGTGAGTAATATTGCACGAAACGGACTAGAATCCCCGGGTGTTGATGACCGACACGTAAACGCACCCCCGGGTTCGTCAATCGTGGAAATCACTCAGGGACCCCAAAACAGTGAGTAATAATCCACGGAACGGGCCAAAATCGACCAAAATTGCGAGTGTTGATGACCGACACGTAAACCCACACTGGGGTTCGTCAATCTTGGAAATCACTCCGAGACCCCAAAAAGGTGAGTAATAGTCGTCGAAACGGGCCAGAATCGGCCAAAATTGTGAGTGTTGATGACCAACACGTAATCGCGCCCTGGGGTTCAACAACTATGGAAATCCTTCGGTGCCCCAAAACGGTGAGTAATAGTCCACGAAAAGGGTCAGAAATAAACAAAATTTTGAGTGCTGACAACGCACACGTAAACGCACCCCGGGAATCGTCAATCATGGAAATCGCTCTGGGACCCCAAAACGGTGAGTAATAGTGCAGGAACGGACAAAAATAGACCAAAATTGTGAGTGTTCATGACCGATAGGTAAACGCACCGCGGGGTTCGTGAATCGTGGAAATCACTTTGGGAACCCAAATGTGAGTAGTAGACAAGAAACGGGTCTGAATCGGCCAAAATTGCGAGTGTTGATGACGAACACATAATCACACACTCGGGTCACCAACCATGAAAATCGCTTCGGGACCCCAAAACGGTGAGTACTAGTCCATGAAATGGGCCAGAATTGGCCAAAACTGTGACTGTTGATGTCCGACACGTAAACGCACCTCGGGGTTCGTTAATCGTGGAAATCACTCCAGGACCCCAAAACAGTGAGTAATAGTTCATGAAACGGGCCAGAATCGACCAAACCTTTGAATGTTGATTACCGACACGTAAGCGCACCTTGGGGCTCAACAACTATGGAAATCGCTTTGGGACCCCAAATCGGAGAGTAATGGTCCACGAAACGGGCCAGAATCGACAAAAACCGCGAGTCTTAATGACCGACACGTAAACGCATCCCGGGGTTCGTCAATCGTGGAAATCACTCCGGGACCCCAAAACAGTGAGTGGTAGTCCACGAAACGGGCCAGAATCGGCCAAAATTGCGAGTGTTGATGACCAATACGTAATCACACGTTGGGGTTCAACAACTATAAAAATCGCTTCAAGGCCCCAAAACGGTGAGTAATAATCCACGAAAAGGGTTAGAATTGGACAAAACTATGAGTATTGACGACGCACACGTATATGCACCCCGGCGATCGTCAATCATGGAAATCGCACTGGGACGCCAAACGGTGAGTAATAATGCACGAAAAGGACCGGAATCGGCCAAAATTGTGAGTGCTGATGGCCGACACGTAAACGCACCCCGGGGTTCGTGAATGTGGAAATCCCTTTGGGAACCCAAAACTGAGTAATAGCCAAGAAACGTGTCAGAATCGGCCAAAATTGCGAGTGTTGCTGACCAACACGTAATCGCACACTCGGGTCACCAACTATGGAAATCGCTTCAGGACCCCAGAATGGTGAGTACTAAGCCATGAAACGGGCCAGAATTGGCCAAAACTGGGAGTGTTGATATTCGACACGTAAACGCACCCCGGGGTTCGTTAATCGTGAATATCACTCCGGGACCCCAAAACAGTGAGTAAAAGTTCAGGACATGGGCCAAAATCAACCAAACCTTTGAATGTTGATGACTGACACGTAAGTGCACCTTAGGACTCAACAACTATGGAACACGCTTTGGACCCCAAATGGGTGAGTAATGGTCCACGAAACGGGCCAGAATCGACAAAAAAATGTGAGTGTTGATGACCGACACGTAAACGCATCCCGGGGTTCGTCAATCGTGGAAATCACTCCGGGACCCCAAAACAGTGAGTAATAATCCACGATTTGGGCTCCCGACACGTAAGCGCATCTTGGGGCTCAACAACTATGGAAATTGCTTTGGGACCCCAAATTGGTGAGTAATGGTCCACAAAACGGGCCAGAATCGACAAAAACCGTGAGTCTTGATGACCGACACGAAACGCATCCTGGGCTTCGTCAATCGTGGAAATCACTCCGGGACCCCAAAACAGTGAGTAATAGTCCACAAAACGGGCCAGAATCGGCCAAAATTGCGAGTGTTGATGACCAATATGTAATCGCACCCTGGGGTTCTACAACTATAAAATCGCTTCCGGGCCCCAAAACGGTGAGTAATAATCCACGAAAAGGGTTAGAATTGGACAAAACTATGAGTGTTGACGATGCACACGTAAACGCACCCCGGGGATCGTCAATCAAGGAAATCGCTCTGCGACACCAAACGGTGAGTAATAATGCACGAAAAGGACCAGAATTGGCTAAAATTGAAAGTGTTGATGACCGGCACGTAAACGCACCCCGGGGTTCGTGAATCGTGGAAATCACTTTGGAAACCCAAAACTGAGTAATAGCCAAGAAACGTGTCAGAATCGGCCAAAATTGCGAGTCTTGATGACCAACACGTAATCGCACACTCGGGTCACCAACTATGGAAATCGCTTCGGGACCCCAAAATGGTGAGTACTAAGGCATGAAACGGGCCAGAATTGGCCAAAATTGTGAGTATTGATGTCCGACACGTAGATGCACCCCGGGGTTCGTTAATCGTGGAAATCAGTCCGGGACCCCAAAACAGTGAGTAGTAGTTCATGAAACGGGCCAGAATCGACCAAACCTCTAAATGTTGATGACTGACACGTAAGCGCACCTTGGGGCTCAACAACTATGGAAATCGCTTTGGGACCCCAAATCGGTGAGTAATGGTCCACGAAACGGGCCAGAATCGACAAAAACCGCGAGTGTTGATGGCCGACACGTAAACGCATCCCGGGGTTTGTCAATCGTGGAAATCACTCCGGGACCCCAAAACAGTGAGTAATAGTCCATGAAACGGGCCAGAATCGGCCAAAATTGCGAGTGTTGATGACCAACACCTAATCGCACCCTAGGGTTCAACAACTATGAAAATCACTTCGGGGCCCCAAAACGGTGAGTAATAGTCCACGAAAAGGGTCAGAATTGGACAAAATTGTGAGTGTTGATGACGCACATGTAAACGCACCCTGGGGATTGTCAAACGTGGAAATCGCTCTGGGACCCCAGAACAGTGAGTAATACTGCACGAAACGGACCAGAATCAGTCAAAATTGTGGGTGTTGATGACCGACATGTAAACGCACCCCGAGGTTCGTCAATCGTGGAAATCACTCAGGGACCCCAAAACAGTGAGTAATAATCCACAAAACGGGCCAAAATCGGCCAAAATTGCGAGTGTTGATGACCGACACGTAAACCCACCCTGGGGTTCGTCAATCGTGGAAATCACTCCGAGACCCCTAAAAAGTGAGTAATAGTCGTCGAAACGGGCCAGAATCGGCCAAAATTGTGAGTGTTGATGACGAACACGTAATCGCGCCCTGGGGTTCAACAACTATGGAAATCCTTCGGGGCCCCAAAACGGTGAGTAATAGTCCACGAAAAGGGTCAGAACTGGACAAAATTGTGAGTGTTGACAACGCACACGTAAACGCACCCCGGGAATCGTCAATCATGGAAATCGCTCTGGGACCCCAAAACGGTGAGTAATAGTGCACGAACGGACAAGAATAGACCAAAATTGTGAGTGTTGATGACCGACAGGTAAACACACCCCGGGGTTCGTGAATCGTGGAAATCACTTTGGGAACCCAAAAGTGAGTAATAGACGAGAAACGGGTCAGAATCGGCCAAAATTGCGAGTGTTGATGACCAACACATAATCACACACTTGGGTCACCAACCATGGAAATCGCTTCGGGACCCCAAAATGGTGATTACCAGTCCATGAAATGGGCCAAAATTGGCCAAAACTGTGACTGTTTATGTCCGACACGTAAACGCACCTCGGGGTTCATTAATCGTGGAAATCACTCCGGGACCCCAAAACAGTGAGTAATAGTTCATGAAACGGGCCAGAATTGACTAAACCTTTGAATGTTGATGACCGACACATAAGCGCACCTTGGGGCTCAACAACTATGGAAATCGCTTTGGGACCCAAATCGGTGAGTAATGGTCCACGAAACGGGCCAGAATCGACAAAAACGGCGAGTCCTAATGACCGACACGTAAACGCATCCCGGGGTTCGTCAATCGTGGAAATCACTCCGGGACCCCAAAACAGTGAGTAATAGTCCACGAAACGGGCCAGAATCGGCCAAAATTGCGAGTGTTGATGACCAACACGTAATCGCACCTTGGGGTTCAACAACTACAAAAATCGCTTCAGGGCCCCAAAACGGTGAGTAATAATCCACGAGAAGGGTTAGAATTGGACAAAACTATGAGTATTGACGACGCACACGTATACGCACCCCGGGAATCGTCAATCATGGAAATCGCACTGCGACACCAAACAGCGAGTAATAATGCACGAAAAGGACCGGAATCGGCCAAAATTGTGAGTGTTGATGACCGACACGTAAACGCACCCCGGGGTTCGTGAATGTGGAAATCCCTTTGGGAAGCCAAAACTGAGTAATAGCCAAGAAACGTGTAAGAACCGGCCAAAATTGCGAGTGTTGATGACCAACACGTAATCGCACACTCGGGTCACCAACTATGGAAATCGCTTCGGGACCCCAGAATGGCAAGCACTAAGCCATGAAACGGGCCAGAATTGGCCAAAACTGTGAGTGTTGATATCCGACACGTAAACGCACCCCCGGGTTCATTAATCGTGGAAATCACTCCGGGACCCCAAAACATTGAGTAATAGTTCATGAAACGGGCCAAAATCGACCAAACCTTTGAATGTTGATGACTCACACGTAAGCGCACCTTGGGGCTCAACAACTATGGAACTCGCTTTGGGACCCCAAATCGGTGAGTAATGGTCCATGAAACGGGCCAGAATCGACATAAAACGAGAGTGTTGATGACCGACACGTAAACGCATCTCGGGGTTTGTCAATCGTGGAAATCATTCCGGGACCCCAAAACAGTGATAGTCCATGAAACGGGCCAGAATCGGCCAAAATTGCGAGTGTTGATGGCCAACACGTAATCGCACCCTAGGGTTCAACAACTATGAAAATCGCTTCGGGGCCCCAAAACGGTGAGTAATAGTCTACGAAAAGGGTCAGAATTGGACAAAACTGTGAGTCTTGACGATGCACATGTAAACGCACCCTGGGGATTGTCAGATGTGGAAATCGCTCTGGGACCCCAGAACGGTGAGTAATAGTGCACGAACGGACAAGAATAGACCAAAATTGTGAGTGTTGATGACCGACAGGTAAACGCACCCCGGGGTTCGTGAATCGTGGAAATCACTTTGGGAACCCAAAAGTGAGTAATAGCCAAGAAACGGGTCAGAATCGGTCAAAATTGCGAGTGTTGATGACCAACACATTATCGCACACTCGGGTCACCAACTATGGAAATCGCTTCGGGAACCCAAAATGGTGAGTACTAGTCCATGAAACGGGCAGAATTGGCCAAAACTGTTAGTGTTGATGTCCGACACGCAAACGCATCCCAGGGTTCGTTAATCGTGGAAATCACTCCGGGACCCCAAAACAGTAAGTAATAGTCAATGAAACGGGCCAAAATCGGCCAAAATTGCAAGTGTTGATGACCAACACGTAATCGCACCCTGGGGTTCAACAACTATGAAAATCGCTTCGGGGCCCCAAAACGGTGAGTAATAGTACACGAAAAGGATCAGAATTGGACAAAACTGTGAGTGTTGACGACGCACACGTAAACGCTCCCTGGGGATTGTCAATCGTGGAAATCGCTCGGGGACCCCAGAACGGTGAGTAATAGTGCACGAAACGGACCAGAATCAGTCAAAATTGTGAGTGTTGATGACCGACACGTAAACGCACCCCGGGGTTCGTCAATCGTGGAAATCACTCAGGGACCCCAAAACAGTGAGTAATAATCCACGAAACAGGCCAAAATTGCGAGTGTTGATGACCGACACGTAAACCCACCCTGGGGTTCGTCAATCGTGGAAATCCCTCCGGGACCCCAAAAAAGTGAATAATAGTCGATGAAACGGGCCCGAATCGGCCAAAATTGTGAGTGTTGATGACCAACACGTAATCGCACCCTGGGGTTCAACAACTACGGAAATCGCTTCGGGGCCCCAAAACGGTGAGTAATAATCCACGAAAAGGGTCAGAACTGGACAAAATTGTGAGTGTTGACAACGCACACGTAAACGCACCCCGGGGATCGTCAATTGTGGAAATCGCTTTGGGACCCCAAAATGGTGAGTAATAGTGCACGAACGGACAAGAATATACCTAAATTGTGAGTGTTGATGACCGACAGTTAAACGCACCCCGGGGTTAGTGAATCGTGGAAATCACATTGGGAACCCAAAAGTGAGTAATAGCCAAGAAATGGGTCAGAATCGGCCAAAATTGCGAATGTTGATGACCAACACATAATCGCACACTCGTGTCACCAACTATGGAAATCGCTTCGGGACCCCAAAACGGTGAGTACTAGTTCATGAAATGGGCCAGAATTGGCCAAAACTGTGAGTGTTGATATCCGACACGTAAACGCACCCCGGGGTTCGTTAATCGTGGAAATCACTTCGGGACCCCAAAACAGTGAGTAATAGTTCATGAAATGGGACAGAATCGACCAAATCTTTGAATGTTGATGACCGACATGTAAGCGCACCTTGGGGCTCAACAACTATGGAAATCGCTTTGGCACCCCAGATCGGTGAGTAATGGTCCAGGAAACGGGCCAGAATCGATAAAAACCGTGAGTCTTGATGACCGACACGTAAACGCATCCCGGGGTTCGTCAATCATGAAAATCACTCCGGGACCCCAAAATAGTGAGTAATAGTCCACGGAACGGGCCACAATAGGCCAAAATTGCGACTGTTGATGACTAACACGTAATCGCACTCTGGGGTTCAACAACTATAAAAATCGCTTCGGGGCCCCGAAACGGTGAGTAATAATCCACGAAAAGGGTCAGAATTGGACAAAAATGTGAGTGTTGACGACGCACACGTAAACGCACCCCAGGGATCGTCAATCGTGGAAATCGCTCTGGGACACCAAACGGTGAGTAATAATGCACGAAAAGGACCAGCATCGGCCAAAATTGTGAGTGTTGATGACCGACACGTAAACGCACCCCGGGGTTCGTCAATCATGGAAATCACTCAGGGACCCCAAAAACAGTGAGTAATAATCCACGAAACAGGCCAAAATTGCGAGTGTTGATGACCGACACATAAACCCACCCTGGGGTTCGTCAATCATGGAAATCACTCCGGGACCCCAAAAGAGTGAGTAATAGTCGACGAAACGGACCAGAATCGGCCA
>NC_041387.1:677922501-677922881 GCF_002162155.2 Triticum dicoccoides
GAGTAATAGTTCATGAAACGGGCCAGAATCGACCAAACCTTCGAATGTTGATGACCAACACGTAAGAGCACCTTGCAGCTCAACAACTATGGAAATCGCTTTGGGCCACAAAATCGTTGAGTAATGGTCCGCGAAACGGGCCAGAATCAACAAAAACCGCAAGTCTTGATGATCGAGACGTAAACGCATCCCGGGGTTCGTCAATCATGGAAATCACTCAGGGACCCCAAAAACAGTGAGTAATAATCCACGAAACAGGCCAAAATTGCGAGTGTTGATGACCGACACATAAACCCACCCTGGGGTTCGTCAATCATGGAAATCACTCCGGGACCCCAAAAGAGTGAGTAATAGTCGACGAAACGGACCAGAATCGGCCA
>NC_041387.1:677922933-677924991 GCF_002162155.2 Triticum dicoccoides
GCACCCTGGGGTTCAACACCTATGAAAATCGCTCCGGGGCCCCAAAATGGTGAGTAATAGCCCACGAAAAGGGTCAGAACTAGACAAAATTGTGAGTGTTGACAACGCACACGTAAACGCACCCCGGGGATCGTCAATCGTGGAAATCACTCTGGGACCCCAAAACGGTGAGTAATAGTGCACGAACGGACAAGAATAGACCAAAATTGTGAGTGTTGATGACCGACTGGTAAACGCATCCCGGGGTTCGTGAATCGTGCAAATCACTTTGGGAACCCAAAAGTGAGTAATAGCCAAGAAACGGGCCAGAATTGGCCAAAACTGTGAGTGTTGATGTCCGACACGTAAACGCACCCCGGGGTTCGTTAATCATGGAAATCACTTCGGGACCCCAAAACAGTGAGTAATAGTTCATGAAACGGGCCAGAATCGACCAAATCTTTGAATGTTGATGACCGACACGTAAGCGCACCTTGGGGCTCAACAACTATGGAAATCGCTTTGGGACCCCAAATCGGTGAGTAATGGTCCACTAAACGGGCCAGAATCGACAAAAACCATGAGTCTTGATGACCGACACGTAAATGCATCCCGGGGTTCGTCAATCGTGGAAATCACTCTGGGACCCCAAAATAGTGAGTAATAGTCCATGAAACGGGCCAAAATCGACCAAAATTGCGAGTGTTGATGACCAACACGTAATCGCACGTTTTTCAACAACTATAAAAATCGCTTCAGGGCCCCAAAACGGTGAGTAATAATCCACGAAAAGGGTTAGAATTGGACAAAACTATGAGTGTTGACGACGCACACGTAAACGCGCCCCGAGGATGGTCCATCGTGGAAATTGCTTTGGGACACCAAATGGTGAGTAATAATGTACGGAAAGGACCATAATCGGCCCAAATTGTGAGTGGTTATGACCGACACGTAAACGCACCCCGGGGTTCATCAATCGTGGAAATCACTCAAGGACCCCAAAACAGTGAGTAATAATCCACGAAATGGGCCAAAATTGGCCAAAATTGCGAGTGTTGATGACCGACACGTAAACCCACCCTGGGGTTCGTCAATCATGGAAATCACTCCGGGACCCCAAAAAAGTGAGTAATAGTCGAAGAAACGGGCCAGAATCAGCCAAAATTGTGAGTGTTGATGACCAACACGTAATCGCACCCTGGGGTTCAACAACTATAAAAATCGCTTCGGGGCCCCAAAATGGTGAGTAATAGTCCACGAAAAGGGTCAGAACTGGACAAAATTGTGAGTGTTGACAACGCACACGTAAACGCACCCCGGGGATCGTCAATCGTGGAAATCGCTCTGGGACCCCAAAACGGTGAGTAAT
Organism: Triticum dicoccoides; assembly: GCF_002162155.2. NCBI lineage: Eukaryota > Viridiplantae > Streptophyta > Magnoliopsida > Poales > Poaceae > Triticum > Triticum dicoccoides. The sequence goes on from NC_041387.1 coordinate 677,924,282, forward strand.
AGTGCACGAACAGACAAGAATAGACTAATATTGTGAGTGTTGCTGACCGACAAGTAAACGCACCCCGGGGTTCGTGAATCGTGTAAATCACTTTGGGAACCCAAAAGTGAGTAATAGACAAGAAACGGGTCAGAATCGAGTGTTGATGACCAAAACATGATCACACACTTGGGTCACCAACCAAGGAAATTGCTTCGGGTCCCCAAAACGGTGAGTACTAGTCCATGAAATGGGCCAGAATTGGCCAAAACTGTGAGTGTTGATGTCCGACACGTAAACGCACCCCGGGGTTCGTTAATCGTGGAAATCACTCTGGAACCCCAAAATAGTGAGTAATAGTTCATGAAACGGGCCAGAATCGACCAAACCTTCGAATGTTGATGACCAACACGTAAGAGCACCTTGCAGCTCAACAACTATGGAAATCGCTTTGGGCCACAAAATCGTTGAGTAATGGTCCGCGAAACGGGCCAGAATCAACAAAAACCGCAAGTCTTGATGATCGAGACGTAAACGCATCCCGGGGTTCGTCAATCATGGAAATCACTCAGGGACCCCAAAAACAGTGAGTAATAATCCACGAAACAGGCCAAAATTGCGAGTGTTGATGACCGACACATAAACCCACCCTGGGGTTCGTCAATCATGGAAATCACTCCGGGACCCCAAAAGAGTGAGTAATAGTCGACGAAACGGACCAGAATCGGCCA
>NC_041387.1:677925001-677925784 GCF_002162155.2 Triticum dicoccoides
GCACCCTGGGGTTCAACACCTATGAAAATCGCTCCGGGGCCCCAAAATGGTGAGTAATAGCCCACGAAAAGGGTCAGAACTAGACAAAATTGTGAGTGTTGACAACGCACACGTAAACGCACCCCGGGGATCGTCAATCGTGGAAATCACTCTGGGACCCCAAAACGGTGAGTAATAGTGCACGAACGGACAAGAATAGACCAAAATTGTGAGTGTTGATGACCGACTGGTAAACGCATCCCGGGGTTCGTGAATCGTGCAAATCACTTTGGGAACCCAAAAGTGAGTAATAGCCAAGAAACGGGCCAGAATTGGCCAAAACTGTGAGTGTTGATGTCCGACACGTAAACGCACCCCGGGGTTCGTTAATCATGGAAATCACTTCGGGACCCCAAAACAGTGAGTAATAGTTCATGAAACGGGCCAGAATCGACCAAATCTTTGAATGTTGATGACCGACACGTAAGCGCACCTTGGGGCTCAACAACTATGGAAATCGCTTTGGGACCCCAAATCGGTGAGTAATGGTCCACTAAACGGGCCAGAATCGACAAAAACCATGAGTCTTGATGACCGACACGTAAATGCATCCCGGGGTTCGTCAATCGTGGAAATCACTCTGGGACCCCAAAATAGTGAGTAATAGTCCATGAAACGGGCCAAAATCGACCAAAATTGCGAGTGTTGATGACCAACACGTAATCGCACGTTTTTCAACAACTATAAAAATCGCTTCAGGGCCCCAAAACGGTGAGTAATAATCCACGAAAAGGGTTAGAATTG
>NC_041387.1:677925976-677928645 GCF_002162155.2 Triticum dicoccoides
GAGTAATAGTTCATGAAACGGGCCAGAATCGACCAAACCTTCGAATGTTGATGACCAACACGTAAGAGCACCTTGCAGCTCAACAACTATGGAAATCGCTTTGGGCCACAAAATCGTTGAGTAATGGTCCGCGAAACGGGCCAGAATCAACAAAAACCGCAAGTCTTGATGATCGAGACGTAAACGCATCCCGGGGTTCGTCAATCGTGGAAATCACTCCGGGACCCCAAAACAGTGAGTAATAGTCCACGAAACGGGCCAGAATCGGCCAAAATTGCGAGTGTTGATGACCAACACGTAATCACACCCTGGGGTTCTACAACTAAAAAATCGCTTAAGGGCCCCAAAACGGTGAGTAATAATCCACGAAAAGGGTTAGAATTGGTGAAAACTATGAGTGTTGATGACGCACACGTAAACGCATCCCGGGGATCATCAATCGTGGAAATCGCTCTGGGACACCAAACGGTGAGTAATAATGCAAGAAAAGGACCAGAATCGCCCAAAATTGTGAGTGTAGATGACCGACACGTAAACGCACCCCGGGGTTCGTGAATCGTGGAAATCACTTTGGGAACCCAAAACTGAGTAATAGCCAAGAAACGTGTCAAAGTCGGCCAAAATTGCGAGTGTTGATGACGAACACGTAATCGCACACTCGGGTCACCAACTATGGAAATCACTTCGGGACCCCAAAATGGTGAGTACTGAGCCATGAAACGGGCGAGAATTGGCCAAAACTGTGAGTGTTGATGTCTGACACGTAAACGCACCCCGGGGTTCGTTAATCGTGGAAATCACTCCGGGACCCAAAACAGTGAGTAATAGTTCATGAAACGGGCCAGAATCGACCAAACCTTTCAATGTTGACGACTGACACGTAAGCGCACCTTGGGACTCAACAACTATGGAAATCACTTTGGGACCCCAAATCGGTGAGTAATGATCCACGAAACAGCCAGAATCGACAAAAACCGCGAGTGTTGATGACCGACACGTAAACGCATCCCGGGGTTTGTCAATCATGGAAATCACTCCGGGACCCCAAAACTGTGAGTAATAGTCCATGAAACGGGCCAGAATCGGCCAAAATTGCAAGTGTTGATGACCAACACGTAATCGCACCCTCGGGTTCAACAACTATGAAAATCGCTTCGGGGCACCAAAACGGTGAGTAATAGTCCACGAAAAGGGTCAGAATTGGACAAAACTGTTAGTGTTGACGAGTCACATGTAAACGCACCCTGGGGATTGTCAAACATGGAAATCGCTCTGGGACCCCAGAACGGTGAGTAATAGTGCACGAAACGGACCAGAATCAGTCAAAATTGTGGGTGTTGATCACCGACACGTAAACGCACCCCGGGGTTCGTCAGTCGTGGAAATCACTCAGGGACCCCAAAACAGTGAGTAATAATCCACGAAACGGACCAAAATCGGGCAAAATTGTGAGTGTTGATGACCGACACGTAAACACACCCTGGGGTTCGTCAATTGTGGAAATCTCTCCGGGACCACAAGAAAGTGAGTAATAGTCGATGAAACGGGCCAGAATCGGCCAACATTCTGAGTGTTGATGACCAACACGTAATCGCACGCTATGGTTCAACAACTATGGAAATCGCTTCAGGGCCCCAAAATGGTGAGTAATAGTCCACGAAAAGGGTCAGAACTGGACAAAATTGTGAGTGTTGACAATGCACATGTAAACGTACCCCGGGGGTCGTCAATCGTGGAAATCGCTCTCGGAACCCAAAACGGTGAGTAATAGTGCACGAACGGACAAGAATAGACCAAAATTGTGAGTGTTGATGACCGACAGGTAAACGCACCCCGGGGTTCGTGAATCGTAGAAATCACTTTGGGAACCCAAAAGTGAGTAATAGCCAAGAAACGGGTCAGAATCGGTCAAAATTGCGAGTGTTGATGACCAACACATTATCGCACACTCGGGTCACCAACTATGGAACTCGCTTCGGGAACCCAAAATGGTGAGTACTAGTCCATGAAACGGGCAGAATTGGCCAAAATTGTGAGTGTTGATGTCCGACACGCAAACGCACCCCGGGGTTCGTTAATCGTGGAAATCACTCCGGGACCCCAAAACAGTGAGTAATAGTCCATGAAACGGGCCAGAATCGGCTAAAATTGCAAGTGTTGATGACCAACACGTAATCGCACCCTGGGGTTCAACAACTATGAAAATCGCTTCGGGGCCCCAAAACGGTGAGTAATAGTACACGACAAGGATCAGAATTGGACAAAATTGTGAGTGTTGACGACGCACACGTAAACGCTCCCTGGGGATTGTCAATCGTGGAAATCGCTCCGGGACCCCAGAACGGTGAGTAATAGTGCACGAAACGGACCAGAATCAGTCAAAATTGTGAGTGTTGATGACCGACACGTAAACGCACCCCGGGGTTCGTCAATCGTGGAAATCACTCAGGGACCACAAAACAGTGAGTAATAATCCACGAAACAGGCCAAAATTGCGAGTGTTGATGACCGACACGTAAACCCACCCTGGGGTTCGTCAATCATGGAAATCCCTCCGGGACCCTAAAAAAGTGAGTAATAGTTGACGAAACGGGCCCGAATCGGCCAAATTTGTGAGTGTTGATGACCAACACGTAATCGCACCCTGGGGTTCAACAACTATGGAAATC
>NC_041387.1:677929258-677946388 GCF_002162155.2 Triticum dicoccoides
GGTGAGTAATAGTCCACGAAAAGGGTCAGAACTGGACAAAATTGTGAGTGTTGACAATGCACATGTAAACGTACCCCGGGGGTCGTCAATCGTGGAAATCGCTCTCGGAACCCAAAACGGTGAGTAATAGTGCACGAACGGACAAGAATAGACCAAAATTGTGAGTGTTGATGACCGACAGGTAAACGCACCCCGGGGTTCGTGAATCGTAGAAATCACTTTGGGAACCCAAAAGTGAGTAATAGCCAAGAAACGGGTCAGAATCGGTCAAAATTGCGAGTGTTGATGACCAACACATTATCGCACACTCGGGTCACCAACTATGGAACTCGCTTCGGGAACCCAAAATGGTGAGTACTAGTCCATGAAACGGGCAGAATTGGCCAAAATTGTGAGTGTTGATGTCCGACACGCAAACGCACCCCGGGGTTCGTTAATCGTGGAAATCACTCCGGGACCCCAAAACAGTGAGTAATAGTCCATGAAACGGGCCAGAATCGGCTAAAATTGCAAGTGTTGATGACCAGCACGTAATCGCACCCTGGGGTTCAACAACTATGAAAATCGCTTCGGGGCCCCAAAACGGTGAGTAATAGTACACGACAAGGATCAGAATTGGACAAAATTGTGAGTGTTGACGACGCACACGTAAACGCTCCCTGGGGATTGTCAATCGTGGAAATCGCTCCGGGACCCCAGAACGGTGAGTAATAGTGGACGAAACGGACCAGAATCAGTCAAAATTGTGAGTGTTGATGACCGACACGTAAACGCACCCCGGGGTTCGTCAATCGTGGAAATCACTCAGGGACCACAAAACAGTGAGTAATAATCCACGAAACAGGCCAAAATTGCGAGTGTTGATGACCGACACGTAAACCCACCCTGGGGTTCGTCAATCATGGAAATCCCTCCGGGACCCTAAAAAAGTGAGTAATAGTTGACGAAACGGGCCCGAATCGGCCAAATTTGTGAGTGTTGATGACCAACACGTAATCGCACCCTGGGGTTCAACAACTATGGAAATCGCTTCGGGGCCCCAAAACGGTGAGTAATAGTCCACGAAAAGGGTCAGAACTGGACAAAATTGTGAGTGTTGACAACGCACACGTAAACGCACCCCGGGGATCGTCAATCGTGGAAATCGCTTTGGGACCCCAAAACGGTGAGTAATAGTGCACGAACGGACAAGAATAGACCAAAATTGTGAGTGTTGATGACCGACAATTAAACGCACCCCGGGGTTAGTGAATCGTGGAAATCACATTGGGAACCCAAAAGTGAGTAACAGCCAAGAAACGGGTCAGAATCGGCCAAAATTGCGAGTGTTGATGACCAACACATAATCGCACACTCGGGTCACCAACTATGGAAATCGCTTCGGGACCCCAAAACGGTGAGTACTAGTTCATGAAATGGGCCAGAATTGGCCAAAACTGTGAGTGTTGATATCCGACACGTAAACGCACCCCGGGGTTCGTTAATCGTGGAAATCACTTCGAGACCCCAAAACAGTGAGTAATAGTTCATGAAATGGGCTAGAATCGACCAAATCGTTGAATGTTGATGACCGACATGTAAGCGCACCTTGGTCCTCAACAACTATGGAAATCGCTTTCGCACCCCAGATCGGTGCGTAATGGTCCAGGAAACGGGCCAGAATCGACAAAAACCGTGAGTCTTGATGAACGACACGTAAACGCATCCCGGGGTTCGTCAATCGTGGAAATCACTCCGGGACCCCAAAACAGTGAGTAATAGTCCACGGAACGGGCCAGAATAGGCCAAAATTGCAACTGTTGATGACCAACACGTAATCGCACTCTGGGGTTCAACAACTATAAAAATCTATTCAGGGTCCCAAAACGGTGAGTAGTAATCCACGAAAAGGGTCAGAATTGGACAAAACTATGAGTGTTGACGACGCACACGTAAACGCGCCCCGGGGATCGTCAATCGTGGAAATCGCTCTGGGACACCAAACGGTGAGTAATAATGCACGAAAAGGACCAGCATCGGCCAAAATTGTGAGTGTTGATAACCGACACTTAAACGCACCCCGGGGTTCGTCAATCATGGAAATCACTCAGGGACCCCAAAAACAGTGAGTAATAATCCACGAAACAGGCCAAAATTGCGAGTGTTGATGACCGACACGTAAACCCACCCTGGGGTTCGTCAATCGTCGAAATCACTCCGGGACCCCAAAAAAGTGAGTAATAGTCGAAGAAACGGGCCAGAATCAGCCAAAATTGTGAGTGTTGATGACCAACACGTAATCGCACCCTGGGGTTCAACAACTATGGAGATCTCTTCGGGGCCCCAAAACGGTGAGTAATAGTCCACGAAAAGGGTCAGAACTGGACAAAATTGTGCGTCTTGACAACGCACACGTAAACGCACCCCGGGGATCGTCAATCGTGGAAATCGCTCTAGGACCCCAAAACGGTGAGTAATAGTGCATGAACAGACAAGAATAGACTAATATTGTGAGTGTTGCTGACCGACAGATAAACGCACCCCGGGGTTCGTGAATCGTGTAAATCACTTTGGGAACCCAAAAGTGAGTAATAGACAAGAAACGGGTCAGAATCGGCCAAAATTGCGAGTGTTGATGACCAAAACATGATCACACACTCGGGTCACCAACCATGGAAATTGCTTCGGGTCCCCAAAACGGTGAGTACTAGTCCATGAAATGGGCCAGAATTGGCCAAAACTGTGAGTGTTGATGTCCGACACGTAAACGCAACCCGGGGTTCGTTAATCGTGGAAATCACTCCGGGACCCCAAAATAGTGAGTAATAGTTCATGAAACGGGCCAGAATCGACCAAACCTTTGAATGTTGATGACCGACACGTAAGAGCACCTTGCGGCTCAACAACTATGGAAATCGCTTTGGGACCCAAAATCGTTGAGTAATGGTCCACGAAACGGGCCAGAATCAACAAAAACCGCGAGTCTTGATGATCGACACGTAAACGCATCCCGGGGTTCGTCAATCGTGGAAATCACTCCGGGACCCCAAAATAGTGAGTAATAGTCCACAAAACGGGCCAGAATCGGCCAAAATTGTGAGTGTTGATGACCAACACGTAATCACACCCTGGGGTTCAACAACTAAAAAATCGCTTCAGGGCCCCAAAACGGTGAGTAATAATCCACGAAAAGGGTTAGAATTGGTGAAAACTATGAGTGTTGATGACGCACACGTAAACACCTCCCGGGGATCGTCAATCGTGGAAATCGCTCTGGGACACCAAACGGTGAGTAATAATGCAAGAAAAGGACCAGAATCGCCCAAAATTGTGAGTGTTGATGACCAACACGTAAACGCACCCCGGGGTTCGTGAATCATGGAAATCACTTTGGGAACCCAAAACTGAGTAATAGCCAAGAAACGTGTCAAAGTCGGCCAAAATTGCGAGTGTTGATGACCAACACGTAATCGCACACTCGGGTCACCAACTATGGAAATCGCTTCGGGACCGCAAAATGGTGAGTACTGAGCCATGAAACGGGCGAGAATTGGCCAAAACTGTGAGTGTTGATGTCTGACACGTAAACGCACCCCGGGGTTCGTTAATCGTGGAAATCACTCCGGGACCCAAAACAGTGAGTAATAGTTCATGAAACGGGCCAGAATCGACCAAACCTTTCAATGTTGATGACTGACACGTAAGCGCACCTTGGGACTCAACAACTATGGAAATCACTTTGGGACCCCAAATCGGTGAGTAATGATCCACGAAACAGGCCAGAATCGACAAAAACCGCGAGTGTTGCTGACCGACACGTAAACGCATCCTGGGGTTTGTCAATCATGGAAATCACTCCGGGACCCCAAAACTGTGAGTAATAGTCCACGAAAAGGGCCAGAATCGGCCAAAATTGCAAGTGTTGATGACCAACACGTAATCGCACCCTCGGGTTCAACAACTATGAAAATCACTTCGGGGCCCCAAAACGGTGAGTAATAGTCCACGAAAAGGGTCAGAATTGGACAAAATTGTTAGTGTTGACGACTCACACGTAAACGCACCCTGGGGATTGTCAAACATGGAAATCGCTCTGGGACCCCAGAACGGTGAGTAATAGTGCACGAAACGGACCAGAATCAGTAAAAATTGTGGGTGTTGATCACCGACACGTAAACGCACCCCGGGGTTCGTCAATCGTGGAAATCACTCAGGGACCCCAAAACAGTGAGTAATAATCCACGAAACGGGCCAAAATCGGGCAAAATTGCGAGTGTTGATGACCGACACGTAAACACACCCTGGGGTTCGTCAATCATGGAAATCTCTCTGGGACCCCAAAAAAGTGAGTAATAGTCGATGAAACGGGCCAGAATCGGCCAACATTCTGAGTGTTGATGACCAACACGTAATCGCACCCTATGGTTCAACAACTATGGAAATCGCTTCAGGGCCCCAAACCGGTGACTAATAGTCGACGAAAAGGGTAAGAACTGGAAAAAATTGTGAGTGTTGACAATGCACATGTAAACGTACCCCGGGGGTCGTCAATCGTGGAAATCGCTCTCGGAACCCAAAACGGTGAGTAATAGTGCACGAACGGACAAGAATAGACCAAAATTGTGAGTGTTGATGACCGACAGGTAAACGCACCCCGGGGTTCGTGAATCGTGGAAAACACTTTGGGAACCCAACACATTATCGCACACTCGGGTCACCAACTATGGAAATCGCTTCGGGAACCCAAAATGGTGAGTACTAGTCCATGAAATGGGCAGAATTGGCCAAAACTGTGAGTGTTGATGTCCGACACGCAAACGCACCCCGGGGTTCGTTAATCGTGGAAATCACTCCGGGACCCCAAAACAGTGAGTAATAGTCCATGAAACGGGCCAGAATCGGCCAAAATTGCAAGTGTTGATGACCAACACGTAATCGCACCCTGGGGTTCAACAACTATAAAAATCGCTTCGGGGCCCCAAAACGGTGAGTAATAGTACACGAAAAGGATCAGAATTGAACAAAACTGTGAGTGTTGACGACGCACATGTAAACGCTCCCTGGGGATTGTCAATCGTGGAAATCGCTCCGGGACCCGAGAACGGTGAGTAATAGTGCACGAAACGGACCAGAATCGGTCAAAATTGTGAGTGTTGATGACCGACACGTAAACGCACCCCGGGGTTCGTCAATCGTGGAAATCACTCAGGGACCCCAAAACAGTGAGTAATAATCCACGAAACAGGCCAAAATTGCGAGTGTTGATGACCGACACGTAAACCCACCCTGGGGTTCGTCAATCGTGGAAATCCCTCTGGGACCCCAAAAAAGTGAGTAATAGTCGACGAAACGGGCCTGAATCGGCCAAAATTGTGAGTGTTGATGACCAACACGTAATCGCACCCTGGGGTTCAACAACTATGGAAATCGCTTCGGGGCCCCAAAACGGTGAGTAATAGTCCACGAAAAGGGTCAGAACTGGACAAAATTGTGAGTGTTGACAACACACACGTAAACGCACCCCGGGGATCGTCAATCGTGGAAATCGCTTTGGGACCCCAAAACGGTGAGTAATAGTGCACGAACGGACACGAATAGACCAAAATTGTGAGTGTTGATGACCGACAGTTAAACGCACCCCGGGGTTAGTGAATCATGGAAATCACATTGGGAACCCAAAAGTGAGTAATAGCCAAGAAACGGGTCAGAATCGGCCAAAATTGCGAGTGTTGATGACCAACACATAATCGCACACTCGGGTCACCAACTATGGAAATCGCTTCGGGACCCCAAAACGGTGAGTAATCGACCAAATCTTTGAATGTTGATGACCGACATGTAAGCACACCTTGGGGCTCAACAACTATGGAAATCGCTTTGGCACCCCAGATCGGTGAGTAATGGTCCAGGAAACGGGCCAGAATCGACAAAAACCGTGAGTCTTGATGACCGACACGTAAACGCATCCCGGGGTTTGTCAATCATGGAAATCACTCCGGGACCCCAAAACTGTGAGTAATAGTCCATGAAACGGGCCAGAATCGGCCAAAATTGCAAGTGTTGATGACTCACATGTAAACGCACCCTGGATTGTCAAACATGGAAATCACTCTGGGACCCCAGAACGGTGAGTAATAGTGCACGAAACGGACCAGAATCAGTCAAAATTGTGGGTGTTGATCACCGACACGTAAATGCACCCCGGGGTTCGTCAATCGTGGAAATCACTCAGGGACCCCAAAACAGTGAGTAATAATCCACGAAACGGACCAAAATCGGGCAAAATTGTGAGTGTTGATGACCGACACGTAAACACACCCTGGGGTTCGTCAATTGTGGAAATATCTCCGGGACCCCAAGAAAGTGAGTAATAGTCGATGAAACGGGCCAGAATCGGCCAACATTCTGAGTGTTGATGACCAACACGTAATCGCACCCTATGGTTCAACAACTATGGAAATCGCTTCAGGGCCCCAAAATGGTGAGTAATAGTCCACAAAAAGGGTCAGAACTGGACAAAATTGTGAGTGTTGACAATGCACATGTAAACGTACCCCGGGGGAAGTCAATCGTGGAAATCGCTCTCGGAACCCAAAACGGTGAGTAATAGTGCACGAACAGACAAGAATAGACCAAAATTGTGAGTGTTGATGACCGACAGGTAAACGCACCCCGGGGTTCGTGAATCGTAGAAATCACTTTGGGAACCCAAAAGTGAGTAATAGCCAAGAAACGGGTCAGAATCGGTCAAAATTGCGAGTGTTGATGTCCAACACATTATCGCACACTCGGGTCACCAACTATGGAACTCGCTTCGGGAACCCAAAATGGTGAGTACTAGTCCATGAAACGGGCAGAATTGGCCAAAATTGTGAGTGTTGATGTCCGACACGCAAACGCACCCCGGGGTTCGTTAATCGTGGAAATCACTCCGGGACCCCAAAACAGTGAGTAATAGTCCATGAAACGGGCCAGAATCGGCTAAAATTGCAAGTGTTGATGACCAACACGTAATCGCACCCTGGGGTTCAACAACTATGAAAATCGCTTCGGGGCCCCAAAACGGTGAGTAATAGTACACGACAAGGATCAGAATTGGACAAAACTGTGAGTGTTGACGACGCACACGTAAACGCTCCCTGGGGATTGTCAATCGTGGAAATCGCTCCGGGACCCCAGAACGGTGAGTAATAGTGCACGAAACGGACCAGAATCAGTCAAAATTGTGAGTGTTGATGACCGACACGTAAACGCACCCCGGGGTTCGTCAATCGTGGAAATCACTCAGGGACCACAAAACAGTGAGTAATAATCCACGAAACAGGCCAAAATTGCGAGTGTTGATGACCGACACGTAAACCCACCCTGGGGTTCGTCAATCATGGAAATCCCTCCGGGACCCCAAAAAAGTGAGTAATAGTTGACGAAACGGGCCCGAATCGGCCAAAATTGTGAGTGTTGATGACCAACACGTAATCGCACCCTGGGGTTCAATAACTATGGAAATCGCTTCGGGGCCCCAAAACGGTGAGTAATAGTCCACGAAAAGGGTCAGAACTGGACAAAATTGTGAGTGTTGACAACGCACACGTAAACGCACCCCGGGGATCGTCAATCCTGGAAATCGCTTTGGGACCCCAAAACGGTGAGTAATAGTGCACGAACGGACAAGAATAGACCAAAATTGTGAGTGTTGATGACTGACAATTAAACGCACCCCGGGGTTAGTGAATCGTGGAAATCACATTGGAACCCAAAAGTGAGTAACAGCCAAGAAACGGGTCAGAATCGGCCAAAATTGCGAGTGTTGATGACCAACACATAATCGCACACTCGGGTCACCAACTATGGAAATCACTTTGTGACCCCAAAACAGTGAGTAATAGTTCATGAAATGGGCTAGAATCGACCAAATCTTTGAATGTTGATGACCGACATGTAAGCGCACCTTGGGGCTCAACAACTATGGAAATCGCTTTCGCACCCCAGATCGGTGCGTAATGGTCCAGGAAACGGGCCAGAATCGACAAAAACCGTGAGTCTTGATGAACGACACGTAAACGCATCCCGGGGTTCGTCAATCGTGGAAATCACTCCGGGACCCCAAAACAGTGAGTAATAGTCCACGGAACGGGCCAGAATAGGCCAAAATTGCGACTGTTGATGACCAACACGTAATCGCACTCTGGGGTTCAACAACTATAAAAATCTCTTCAGGGTCCCAAAACGGTGAGTAATAATCCACGAAAAGGGTCAGAATTGGACAAAACTATGAGTGTTGACGACGCACACGTAAACGCGCCCCGGGGATCGTCAATCGTGGAAATCGCTCTGGGACACCAAACGGTGAGTAATAATGCACGAAAAGGACCAGCATCGGCCAAAATTGTGAGTGTTGATGACCGACACTTAAACGCACCCCGGGGTTCGTCAATCATGGAAATCACTCAGGGACCCCAAAAACAGTGAGTAATAATCCACGAAACAGGCCAAAATTGCGAGTGTTGATGACCGACACGTAAACCCACCCTGGGGTTCGTCAATCGTCGAAATCACTTCGGGACCCCAAAAAAGTGAGTAATAGTCGAAGAAACGGGCCAGAATCAGCCAAAATTGTGAGTGTTGATGACCAACACGTAATCGCACCCTGGGGTTCAACAACTATGGAGATCTCTTCGGGGCCCCAAAACGGTGAGTAATAGTCCACGAAAAGGGTCAGAACTGGACAAAATTGTGCGTCTTGACAACGCACACGTAAACGCACCCCGGGGATCGTCAATCGTGGAAATCGCTCTAGGACCCCAAAACGGTGAGTAATAGTGCACGAACAGACAAGAATAGACTAATATTGTGAGTGTTGCTGACCGACAGATAAACGCACCCCGGGGTTCGTGAATCGTGTAAATCACTTTGGGAACCCAAAAGTGAGTAATAGACAAGAAACGGGTCAGAATCGGCCAAAATTGCGAGTGTTGATGACCAAAACATGATCACACACTCGGGTCACCAACCATGGAAATTGCTTCGGGTCCCCAAAACGGTGAGTACTAGTCCATGAAATGGGCCAGAATTGGCCAAAACTGTGAGTGTTGATGTCCGACACGTAAACGCAACCCGGGGTTCGTTAATCGTGGAAATCACTCCGGGACCCCAAAATAGTGAGTAATAGTTCATGAAACGGGCCAGAATCGACCAAACCTTTGAATGTTGATGACCGACACGTAAGAGCACCTTGCGGCTCAACAACTATGGAAATCGCTTTGGGACCCAAAATCGTTGAGTAATGGTCCACGAAACGGGCCAGAATCAACAAAAACCGCGAGTCTTGATGATCGACACGTAAACGCATCCCGGGGTTCGTCAATCGTGGAAATCACTCCGGGACCCCAAAATAGTGAGTAATAGTCCACGAAACGGGCCAGAATCGGCCAAAATTGCGAGTGTTGATGACCAACACGTAATCACACGCTGGGGTTCAACAACTAAAAAATCGCTTCAGGGCCCCAAAACGGTGAGTAATAATCCACGAAAAGGGTTAGAATTGGTGAAAACTATGAGTGTTGATGACGCACACGTAAACGCATCCCGGGGATCGTCAATCGTGGAAATCGCTCTGGGACACCAAACGGTGAGTAATAATGCAAGAAAAGGACCAGAATCGCCCAAAATTGTGAGTGTTGATGACCGACACGTAAACGCACCCCGGGGTTCGTGAATCGTGGAAATCACTTTGGGAACCCAAAACTGAGTAATAGCCAAGAAACGTGTCAAACTCGGCCAAAATTGCGAGTGTTGATGACCAACACGTAATCGCACACTCGGGTCACCAACTATGGAAATCGCTTCGGGACCCCAAAATGGTGAGTACTGAGCCATGAAACGGGCGAGAATTGGCCAAAACTGTGAGTGTTGATGTCTGACACGTAAACGCACCCCGGGGTTCGTTAATCGTGGAAATCACTCCGGGACCCAAAACAGTGAGTAATAGTTCATGAAACGGGCCAGAATCGACCAAACCTTTCAATGTTGATGACTGACACGTAAGCGCACCTTGGGACTCAACAACTATGGAAATCACTTTGGGACCCCAAATCGGTGAGTAATGATCCACGAAACAGGCCAGAATCGACAAAAACCGCGAGTGTTGATGACCGACACGTAAACGCATCCTGGGGTTTGTCAATCGTGGAAATCACTCCGGGACCCCAAAACTGTGAGTAATAGTCCATGAAACGGGCCAGAATCGGCCAAAATTGCAAGTGTTGATGACCAACACGTAATCGCACCCTCGGGTTCAACAACTATGAAAATCACTTCGGGGCCCCAAAACGGTGAGTAATAGTCCACGAAAAGGGTCAGAATTGGACAAAACTGTTAGTGTTGACGACTCACACGTAAACGCACCCTGGGGATTGTCAAACATGGAAATCGCTCTGGGACCCCAGAACGGTGAGTAATAGTGCACGAAACGGACCAGAATCAGTCAAAATTGTGGGTGTTGATCACCGACACGTAAACGCACCCCGGGGTTCGTCAATCGTGGAAATCACTCAGGGACCCCAAAACAGTGAGTAATAATCCACAAAACGGGCCAAAATCGGGCAAAATTGCGAGTGTTGATGACCGACACGTAAACACACCCTGGGGTTCGTCAATCGTGGAAATCTCTCCGGGACCCCAAAAAAGTGAGTAATAGTCGATGAAACGGGCCAGAATCGGCCAACATTCTGAGTGTTGATGACCAACACGTAATCGCACCCTATGGTTCAACAACTATGGAAATCGCTTCAGGGCCCCAAACCGGTGACTAATAGTCGACGAAAAGGGTAAGAACTGGACAAAATTGTGAGTGTTGACAATGCACATGTAAACGTACCCCGGGGGTCGTCAATCGTGGAAATCGCTCTCGGAACCCAAAACGGTGAGTAATAGTGCACGAACGGACAAGAATAGACCAAAATTATGAGTGTTGATGACCGACAGGTAAACGCACCCCGGGGTTCGTGATTCGTGGAAAACACTTTGGGAAGCCAAAAGTGAGTAATAGCCAAGAAACGGGTCAGAATCGGTCAAAATTGCGAGTGTTGATGACCAACACATTATCGCACACTCGGGTCACCAACTATGGAAATCGCTTCGGGAACCCAAAATGGTGAGTAGTAGTCCATGAAATGGGCAGAATTGGCCAAAACTGTGAGTGTTGATGTCCGACACGCAAACGCACCCCGGGGTTCGTTAATCGTGGAAATCACTCCGGGACCCCAAAACAGTGAGTAATAGTCCATGAAACGGGCCAGAATCGGCCAAAATTGCAAGTGTTGATGACCAACACGTAATCGCACCCTGGGGTTCAACAACTATGAAAATCGCTTCGGGGCCCCAAAACGGTGAGTAATAGTACACGAAAAGGATCAGAATTGAACAAAACTGTGAGTGTTGACGACGCACATGTAAACGATCCCTAGGGATTGTCAATCGTGGAAATCGCTCCGGGACCCGAGAACGGTGAGTAATAGTGCACGAAACGGACCAGAATCAGTCAAAATTGTGAGTGTTGATGACCGACACGTAAACGCACCCCGGGGTTCGTCAATCGTGGAAATCACTCAGGGACCCCAAAACAGTGAGTAATAATCCACGAAACAGGCCAAAATTGCGAGTGTTGATGACCGACACGTAAACCCACCCTGGGGTTCGTCAATCGTGGAAATCCCTCTGGGACCCCAAAAAAGTGAGTAATAGTCGACGAAACGGGCCTGAATCGGCCAAAATTGTGAGTGTTGATGACCAACACGTAATCGCACCCTAGGGTTCAACAACTATGGAAATCGCTTCGGGGCCCCAAAACGGTGAGTAATAGTCCACGAAAAGGGTCAGAACTGGACAAAATTGTGAGTGTTGACAACGCACACGTAAACGCACCCCGGGGATCGTCAATCGTGGAAATCGCTTTGGGACCCCACAACGGTGAGTAATAGTGCACGAACGGACACGAATAGACCAAAATTGTGAGTGTTGATGACCGACAGTTAAACGCACCCCGGGGTTAGTGAATCGTGGAAATCACATTGGGAACCCAAAAGTGAGTAATAGCCAAGAAACGGGTCAGAATCGGCCAAAATTGCGAGTGTTGATGACCAACACATAATCGCACACTCGGGTCACCAACTATGGAAATCGCTTCGGGACCCCAAAACGGTGAGTACTAGTTTATGAAATGGGCCAGAATTGGCCAAAAATCTGAGTGTTGATATCCGACACGTAAACGCACACCGGGGTTCGTTAATCATGGAAATCACTTCGGGACCCCAAAACAGTGAGTAATAGTTCATGAAATGGGCCGGAATTGACCAAATATTTGAATGTTGATGACCGACATGTAAGCGCACCTTGGGGCTCAACAACTATGGAAATCGCTTTGGCACCCCAGATCGGTGAGTAATGGTCCAGGAAACGGGCCAGAATCGACAAAAACCGTGAGTCTTGATGACCGACACGTAAACGCATCCCGGGGTTCGTCAATCGTGGAAATCACTCCGGGACCCCAAAACAGTGAGTAATAGTCCACGGAACGGGCCAGAATAGGCCAAAATTGCGACTGTTGATGACCAACACGTAATCGCACTCTGGGGTTCAACAACTATAAAAATCGCTTTGGGGCCCCAAAACGGTGAGTAATAATCCACGAAAAGGGTCAGATTGGACAAAACTATGAGTGTTGACGACGCACACGTAAACGCACCCCGGGGATTGTCAATCGTGGAAATCGCTCTGGGACACCAAACGGTGAGTAATAATGCACGAAAAGGACCAGCATCGGCCAAAATTGTGAGTGCTGATGACCGACACGTAAACGCACCCCGGGGTTCGTCAATCGTGGAAATCACTTCGGGAACCGAAAACTGAGAAATAGTACAAGAAACGGGCCAGAACCGGCCCAGACTGCGATTCTTGATCACCAAAATGTAAGCACACCTTGGGGTTCGACAAGCATGGAAATCGCTTTGGGATGAACGATACATAAACGCACCCCAGGGTTCGTCAATCATAAAAATATCTCAATGACCCCTAATCAGTGAGTAATATTCCATGAAACGTGCCACAATCGGCAAAACTGCAAGTGTTGATGACCCACACATAAACACACCCCGGTGTTCGTCAATCAAAGAAATCACTTCAGGACCCCGAAACTAAGTAATAGTCCACGAAACGAGCTAGAATCGACCAAAACTGTGGTTGTTGATACCGACACATAAGCGCACCTTTGAGTTCAACAACCATGGAAATCATTTTGGGACCCCAAAACGGTGAGTAATAGTGCACGAAACGGGTCAGAACTGACAAAAAACGCGAATGTTGAGGACCGACACGTAAACACACCTCGGGGTTCGTCAATCATGGAAATAACTCCGGGACCCTAAAATAGTGAGTAATAGTCGATGAAACGGGCCAGAATCGGCCAACATTCTGAGTGTTGATGACCAACACGTAATCGCACCCTATGGTTCAACAACTATGGAAATCGCTTCAGGGCCCCAAACCGGTGACTAATAGTCGACGAAAAGGGTAAGAACTGGAAATAACTCCGGGACCCCAAAATAGTGAGTAATAGTCCACGAAACGGGCCGGAATCAGCCAAAATTGTGAGTGTTGATGACCGGAACATAAGCGCACACTGGGGTTCAACAACCATGGAAATCGTTTTGGGACCCCAAAACGGTGAGTAATAGTCCACGTAACAGTCATAATCGACAAACCGCGAGTGTTGATGACCGACACTTAAACGGATCCCGGGGTTCGACAATCATGGAAATCACTCCGGGAAACCAAAAAAGTGAGTAATATTCCATGAAATGGGCAAGAATCGGCCCAAATTACGAGTGTTGATGACCGGAACGTAAACGCACCCTGGGTTCGTCAATCATGGAAATCACTCCGGAACCCCAAAACCGTGAGTAATAGTCCATGTAACGGGCCAGAATCGGTCAAAATTGTGATTGTTGATGACCAACACATAATCGCACCCTGGGGTTCAACAACTATGGAAATCGCTTCGGGGCCCCAAAACGGTGAGTAATAGTCCACGAAAAGGGTCAGAACTGGACAAAATTGTGACTGTTGACAACGCACACGTAAACGCACCCCGGGGATCGTCAATCCTGGAAATCCATCTGGGACCCCAAAACGGTGAGTAATAGTGCACGAAAGGACAAGAAAAGAACAAAATTATGAGTGTTGATGACCGACACGTAAACGCACCCCGGGGTTCGTGAATCGTGGAAATCACTTTGGGAATCCAAAACTGAGTAATAGCCAAGAAACGGGTCAGAATCGGCCGAAATTGCGAGTGTTGATGACCAACACATAATCGCACACTCGGGTCACCAACTAAGGAAATCGCTTCGGGACCCAAAATGGTGAGTACTAGTCCATGAAATGGGCCAGAATTGGCCAAAACTATGAGTGCTGATGTCCGACACGTAAACGCACCCCGGGGTTCGTTAATCGTGGAAATCACTCCGGGACCCCAAAATAGTGAGTAATAGTTCACGAAACGGGCCAGAATTGACCAAACCATTGAATGTTGATGATTGACACGTAAGCGCACCTTGGGGCTCAACAACTATGGAAATCGCTTTGGGACCCCAAATCGGTGTGTAATGGTCCACGACACGGGCCAGAATCGACAAAAACCGCGAGTGTTGATGACCGACACGTAAACGCATCCCAGGGTTCGTCAATCGTGCAAATCACTCCGGGGCCCCAAAAAAGTGAGTAATAGTCGACGAAACGGGCCAGAATCGGCCAAAATTGTGAGTGCTGATGACCGACACGTAATCGCACCCTGGGGTTCAACAACTATGAAAATCGCTACGGGGGCCCCAAAACAGTGAGTAATAGTCCACGAAAAGGGTCAGAATTGGACAGAACTGTGAGTGTTGACAACGCACACATAAATGCACCCTGGGGATTGTCAAACATGGAAATCGCTCTGGGACCCCAGAACGGTGAGTAATAGTGCATGAAACGGACCAGAATCAGTCAAAATTGTGAGTGTTGATGACCGACACGTAAACGCACCCGGGGTTCGTCAATCGTGGAAATCACTCAGGGACCCCAAAACAGTGAGTAATAATCCACGAAACAGGCCAAAATTGCGAGTGTTGATGACCAACACATAATCGCACACTCGGGTCACCAACTATGGAAATCGCTTCGGGACCCCAAAACGGTGAGTACTAGTTCATGAAATGGGCAAGAATTGGTGAAAACTGTGAGTGTTGATGTCCGACACGTAAACGCACCCCGGGGTTCATTAATCATGGAAATCACTTCAGGACCCCAAAACAGTGAGTAATAGTTCATGAAACGGGCCAGAATCGACCAAATCTTTGAATGTTGATGACCGACACGTAAGCGTACCTTGGGGCTCAACAACTATGGAAATCGCTTTGGGACCCCAGATCGGTGAGTAATGGTCCAGGAAACGGGCCAGAATCGACAAAAATCATGAGTCTTGATGACCGACACGTAAACGCATCTCGGGGTTCGTCAATCGTGGAAATCACTCCGGAACCCCAAAACAGTGAGTCATAGTCCACGAAATGGGCCAGAATCGGCCAAAATTGCGAGTGTTGATGACCAACACGTAATCGCACCCTTGGGTTCAACAACTATAAAAATCGCTTCGGGGCCCCAAAACGGTGAGTAATAATCCACGAAAAGGGTCAGAATTGGACAAAACTGTGAGTGTTGACGATGCACATGTAAACGCACCCCGGGGATCGTCAATCGTGGAAATCGCTCTGGGACACCAAACGGTGAGTAATAATGCACGAAAAGGACCAGAATCGGCCAAAATTGTGAGTGTTGATGACCGACACGTAAACGCACCCCGGGGTTCGTCAATCGTGGAAATCACTTCGGGAACCGAAAACTGAGAAATAGTACAAGAAACGGGCCAGAACCGGCCCAAACTGCGATTCTTGATGACTAACATGTAAACACACCTTTGGGTTCGACAACCATGGAAATCGCTTTTGGACCCCAAAACGGTGAGTAATAGTCCATGAAAGAACCCAGAATCGGCAAATCTAGGATTATGGATGAACGATACATAAACGCACCCCAGAGTTCGTCAATCATGGAAATCTCTCAATGACCCCAAATCAGTGAGTAATAGTCCATGAAACGTGCCACAATCGACAAAACTGCAAGTGTTGATGACCGACACATAAACACACCCCTGTGTTCGTCAATCATGGAAATCACTCCGGGACCCCGAAACTAAGTAATAGTCCACGAAACGAGCTAGAATCGACCAAAATTGTGGTTGTTGATACCGACACATAAGCGCACCTTTGGGTTCAACAACCATGGAAATCATTTTAGGACCCTAAATCGGTGAGTAATAGTGCATGAAACGGGTCAGAACTGACAAAAAACGCGAATGTTGATGACCGACACGTAAACACACCCCGGGATTCGTCAATCATGGAAATAACTCCGGGACCCCAAAATAGTGAGTAATAGTCCACGAAACGGGCCAGAAATAGCCAAAATTGTGAGTGTTGATGACCGGAACGTAAGCGCACACTGGGTTCAACAACCATGGAAATCGTTTTGGGACCCAAAAACGGTGAGTAATAGTCCACGAAACAGTCATAATCGACAAAAACCGCGAGTGTTGATGACCGACACGTAAACGGATCCCGGGTTTTGTCAATCGTGGAAATAACTCGGGGAAACCAAAACAGTGAGTAATATTCCACGAAATGGGCAAGAATCGGCCCAAATTACGAGTGTTGATGACCGGAACGTAAACGCACCCTGGGTTCGTCAATCATGGAAATCACTCCGGGACCCCAAAACCGTGAGTAATAGTCCATGTAACGGGCCAGAATCGGTCAAAATTGTGATTGTTGATGACCAACACATAATCGCACCATGGGATTCAACAACTATGGAAATCGCTTCGGGGCCCAAAACGGTGAGTAATAGTCCATGAAAAGGGTCAGAACTGGACAAAATTGTGAGTGTTGACAACGCACACGTAAACGCACCCCGGGGATCGTCAATCGTGGAAATCTCTCTGGGACCCCAAAACGGTGAGTAATAGTTCATGAAAGGACAAGAAATACCTAAATTATG
>NC_041387.1:677946759-677951763 GCF_002162155.2 Triticum dicoccoides
GAAATCACTTTGGGAATCCAAAACTGAGTAATAGCCAAGAAACGGGTCAGAATCGGCAAAAATTGCGAGTGTTGATGACCAACACATAATCGCACCCTCGGGTCACCAACTATGGAAATCGCTTCGGGACCCAAAATGGTGACTACTAGTCCATGAAACGGGCCAGAATTGGCCAAAACTGTGAGTGTTGATGTCCGACACGTAAACGCACCCCGGGGTTCGTTAATCGTGGAAATCACTCCAGGACCCCAAAACAGTGAGTAATAGTTCATGAAACGGGCCAGAATCGACCAAACCTTTAATGTTGATGACTGACACGTAAGCGCACCTTGGGGCTCAACAACTATGAAAATCACTTTGGGACCCCAAATCGGTGAGTAATGGTCCACGAAACGGGCCAGAATCGACAAAAACCGTGAGTGTTGATGATCGACACGTAAACGCATCCCGGGGTTCGACAATCGTGGAAATCACTCCAGACCCCAAAACAGTGAGTAATAGTCCAGGAAACGGGCCAGAATCGGCCAAAATTGCGAGTGTTTATGACCAACACGTAATCGCACCCTGGGGTTCAACAACTATGAAAATCGCTTTAGGTCCCCAAAACGGTGAGTACTAGTTCATGAAATAGGCCAGAATTGGCCAAAACTATGAGTGTTCATGTCCGACACGTACACGCACCCGGGGTCGTTAATCGTGGAAATCACTCCGGGACCCCAAAACAGTGAATAATAGTTCATGAAACGGGCCAGAATCGACCAAATCTTTGAATGTTGATGCCCGACATGAAAGCGCACCTTGGGGCTCAACAACTATGGAAATCGCTTTGGTACCCCAAATCGGTGAGTAATGGTCCATGAAATGGGCCAGAATCGACAAAAATCGTGAGTCTTGATGACCGACACGTAAACGCATCCCGGTGTTCGTCAATCGTGGAAATCACTCTGGGACCCCAAAATAGTGAGTAATAGTCCATGAACGGGCCAGAATCGGCCAAAATTGCCAGTGTTGATGACCAACACGTAATCGCACCCTGGGGTTCAACAACTATAAAAATCGCTTCGGGGCCCCAAAACAGTGAGTAATAATCCACGAAAAGGGTCAGAATTGGACAAAACTGTGAGTGTTGACGACGCACACGTCAATGCACCCCGGGGATCGTCAATCGTGGAAATCGCTCTGGGACACCAAACGGTGAGTAATAATGCACGAAAAGGAACAGAATCGGCCAAAATTGTGAGTGTTGATGACCGATACGTAAACTCACCCCGGGGTTCGTCAATCGTGGAAATCACTTCGGGAACCGAAAACTGAGAAATAGTACCAGAACCGGCCCAAACTGTGATTCTTGACGACCAACACGTAAGCACACCTTGGGGTTCGACAACCATGGAAATCGCTTTGGGACCCCAAAACGGTGAGTAATACTCCATGAAAGAGCCCAGCATCGTCAAATCAATGATTATGGATGAACAATACATAAACGCACCCCAGGGTTCGTCAATCATGGAAATCTCTCAATGACCCCAAATCAGTGAGTAATAGTCCATGAATCGTGCCACAATCGGAAAAACTGCAAGTGTTGATGACCGACACATAAACACACCCCGGTTTCGTCAATCATGGAAATCACTCCGGGACCCCGAAACTGAGTAATAGTCCACGAAATGGGCTAGAATCGACCAAAACTGTGGTTGTTGATACCGACACATAAGCGCACCTTTGGGTTCAACAACCATGGAAATCATTTTGGGACCCCAAAATGGTGAGTAATAGTGCACGAAATGGGTCAGAACTGACAAAAAAAACGTGAATGTTGATGACCAACACGTAAACACACCCCGGGGTTCATCAATCTTGGAAATCACTACGGGACCCCAAAATAGTGAGTAATAGTCCACAAAACGGGCCAGAATAAGCCAAAATTGCGAGTGTTGATGACCGGAACGTAAGCGCACACTGGGGTTCAACAACCATGGAAATCGTTTTGGGACCACAAAACGGTGAGTAATAGTCCACGAAACAGTCATAATCGACAAAAACCGCGAGTGTCGATGACCGACACGTAAATGGATTCCGGGATTCGTCAATCATGGAAATCACTCCGGGAAACCAAAATAGTGAGTAATATTCCACGAAATGGGCAAGAATCATCCCAAATTACGAGTGTTATTGACCGGAACGTAAACGCACCCTGGGGTTCGTCAATCATGGAAATCACTCCGGGACCCCAAAACCGTGAGTAATAGTCCATGTAACGGGCCAGAATCGGTCAAAATTGTGATTGTTGATGACCAACACGTAATCGCACCCTGGGGTACAACAACCATGGAAATCGCTTCGGGGCCCCAAAACGGTGAGTAATAGTCCACGAAAAGGGTCATAACTGGACAAAATTGTGAGTGTTGACAACGCACACGTAAATGCACCCCGGGGATCGTCAATCGTGGAAATCGCTCTGGGACCCCAAAACGGTGAGTAATGGTGCACGAAAGGACAAGAAAAGACCAAAACTATGAGTGTTGATGACCGACACGTAAATGCACCCCGGGGTTCGTGAATCATGGAAATCACTTTGGGAATCCAAAACTGAGTAATAGCCAAGAAACGGGTCAGAATCGGCCAAAATTGCGAGTGTTGATGACCAACACGTAATCACACACTCGGGTCACCAACTATGGAAATCGCTTCGGGACCCCAAAATGGTGAGTACTAGTCCATGAAACGGGCTAGAATTGGTCAAAACTGTAAGTGTTGATGTCCGACACGTAAACGCACCCCGGGGTTTGTTAATCGTGGAAATCACTCTGGGACCCCAAAACAGTGAGTAATAGTTCATGAAACAGGCCAGAATCGACCAAACCTTTGAATGTTGATGACTGACATGTAAGCGAACCTTGGGGCTCAACAACTATGGAAATCGCTTTGGGACCCCAAATCAGTGAGTAATGGTCCACGAAACGGGCCAGAATCGACGAAAACCGCGAGTGTTGATGACCGACACGTAAACGCATCCCGGTGTTCGTCAATCATGGAAATCACTCCGGACCCCAAAACAGTGAGTAATAGTCCATGAAATGGGCCACAATCGGCAAAAATTGCAAGTGTTGATGACCAACACTATCACACCCTGGGGTTCAACAACTATGAAAATCGCTTTGGGGCCCCAAAACAGTGAGTAATAGTCCACGAAAAGGGTCAGAATTGGACAAAACTGTGAGTGTTGACGACGCACACGTAAACGCACCCTGGGATTGTCAACCGTGGAAATTGCTCTGGGACCCCAGAACGGCGAGTAATAGTGCACGAAATGGACCAGAATCAGTCAAAATTGTGAGTGTTGATGACCAACACGTAAACGCACCCCGGGGTTCGTCAATCGTGGAAATCACTCAGGGACCCCAAAATAGTGAGTAATAATCCACGAAACGGACCAAAATCGGCCTACATTGCGAGTGTTGATGACCGACACGTAAACCCACCCAAGCGTTCGTTAATCGTGGAAATCACTCTGAGACCCCAAAAAAGTGAGTAATAGTCGACGAAACGGGCCAGAATCGGCCAAAATTACGAGTGTTGATAACCAACACGTAATCGCTTCGGGGCCCCAAAACGCGTAATAGTCCACGAAAAGGGTCAGAACTGGACAAAATTGTGAGTGTTGACAACGCACACGTAAACGCACCCCGGGGATCGTCAATTGTGGAAATCGCTCTCGGACCCCAAAACGGTGAGTAATAGTGCACGAACGGACAAGAATAGACCAAAATTGTGAGTGTTGATGACCGACACGTAAACGCATCCTGGTGTTCGTCAATCGTGGAAATCACTCCGGACCCCAAAACAGTGAGTAATAGTCCATGAAATGGGCCACAATCGGCAAAAATTGCAAGTGTTGATGACCAACACGTAATC
The DNA here is from genome assembly GCF_002162155.2 of Triticum dicoccoides. Lineage (NCBI taxonomy): Eukaryota > Viridiplantae > Streptophyta > Magnoliopsida > Poales > Poaceae > Triticum > Triticum dicoccoides. The sequence goes on from NC_041387.1 coordinate 677,950,675, forward strand.
ACACCCTGGGGTTCAACAACTATGAAAATCGCTTCGAGGCCCCAAAACAGTGAGTAATAGTCCACGAAAAGGGTCAGAATTGGACAAAACTGTGAGTGTTGACGACGCACACGTAAACGCACCCTGGGATTGTCAACCGTGGAAATTGCTCTGGGACCCCAGAACGGCGAGTAATAGTGCACGAAATGGACCAGAATCAGTCAAAATTGTGAGTGTTGATGACCGACACGTAAACGCACCCCGGGGTTCGTCAATCGTGGAAATCACTCAGGGACCCCAAAATAGTGAGTAATAATCCACGAAAAGGACCAAAATCGGCCAACATTGCGAGTGTTGATGACCGACACGTAAACCCACCCAAGCGTTCGTTAATCATGGAAATCACTCTGAGACCCCAAAAAAGTGAGTAATAGTCGACGAAACGGGCCAGAATCGGCCAAAATTACGAGTGTTGATAACAAACACGTAATCGCTTCGGGGCCCCAAAATGCGTAATAGTCCACGAAAAGGGTCAGAACTGGACAAAATTGTGAGTGTTGACAACGCACACGTAAACGCACCCCGGGGATCGTCAATTGTGGAAATCGCTCTCGGACCCCAAAATGGTGAGTAATAGTGCACGAACGGACAAGAATAGACCAAAATTGTGAGTGTTGATGACCGACAGGTAAACGCACCCCGGGGTTCGTGAATCGTGGAAATCACTTTGGGAAACCAAAACTGAGTAATAGCCAAGAAACGGGTCAGAATGGCCAAAATTGTGAGTGTTGATGACCAACACATAATCGCACCCTCGGGTCACCAACTATGGAAATCGCTTCGGGACCCAAAATGGTGACTACTAGTCCATGAAACGGGCCAGAATTGGCCAAAACTGTGAGTGTTGATGTCCGACACGTAAACGCACCCCGGGGTTCGTTAATCGTGGAAATCACTCCAGGACCCCAAAACAGTGAGTAATAGTTCATGAAACGGGCCAGAATCGACCAAACCTTTGAATGTTGATGACTGACACGTAAGCGCACCTTGGGGCTCAACAACTATGAAAATCACTTTGGGACCCCAAATCGGTGAGTAATGGTCCACGAA
>NC_041387.1:677952163-677954707 GCF_002162155.2 Triticum dicoccoides
TGCGAGTGTTGATGACCGGAACATAAGCGCACACTTGGGTTCAACAACCATGGAAATCGTTTTTGGACCCCAAAACGGTGAGTAATAGTCCATGAAACAGTCATAATCAACAAAAACCGCGAGTGTTGATGACCGACACGTAAACGGATCCCGGGGTTCGTCAATCGTGAAAATCAGTCCAGGAAACCAAGACAGTGAGTAATATTCCACGAAATGGGCAAGAATCGGCCCAAATTACGAGTGTTGATGACCGCCATGTAAGCGCACCTTGGGGTTCAACAACTATGGAAATCGTTTCGGGACCCCATAATGGTGAGTAATAGTCTACAAAACGGGTCAAAATAGGACAAACTGTGAGTGTTGACAACGGACACGTAAACGCACCCCGGGGATTGTCAATCGTCAAAATCGCTCTAGGATCCCAAAACGGTGAGTAACAGTGCACGAAACGGACCAAAATCAGTCAAAATTGTGAGTGTTGATGACCGACACGTAAACGCATCCTGGGGTTCGTCAATCGTGGAAATCACTCCGGGACCCCAAAACAGTGAGTAATAGTCCATGAAACGGGCCAGAATCGGCCAAAATTGCGAGTGTTGATGACCAATACGTAATCGCACCCTGGGTTCAACAACTATGAAAATCGCTTCGGGGCCCCAAAACGGTGAGTAATAGTCCATGAAAAGGGTTAGAATTGGACAAAACTGTGAGCGTTGACGACGCACACGTAAACGCACCCTGGGGATTGTCAAACGTGGAAATCGCTTAGGGACCCCAGAACGGTGAGAAATAGTGCATGAAACGGACCAGAATCAGTCAAAATTGTGAGTGTTGATGACCGACACGTAAACGCAACCTGGGGTCCGTCATTCGTGGAAATCACTCAGGAACCCCAAAACAGTGAGTAATAATCCACGAAACGGGCCAAAATTGGCCAAAATTGCGAGTGGTGGTGACCGACACGTAAACCCACCCAAGGGTTCGTCAATCGTGGAAATCACTCCGGGACCGCAAAAAAGTGAGTAGTAGTCGACGAAACGGGCCAGAATCGGCCAAAATTGTGAGTGTTGATGACCAACACGTAATCGCACCCTGGGGTTCAACAACTGTGGAAATTGCTTCGGGGCCCCTAAACGGTGAGTAATAATCCATGAAAAGGGTCAGAACTGGACAAAATTGTGAGTGCCGACAAAGCACACATAAACGCATCCCGGGGATCGTCAATCGTGGAAACCACTCTCGGACCCCAAAACGTTGAGTAATAGTGCACGAATGGGCAAGAATAGACCAAAATTGTGAGTGTTGATGACCGACAGGTAAACGCACCTCGGGGTTCGTGAATCGTGGAAATCACTTTGGGAACCCAAAACTGAGTAATAGCCAAGAAACGGGTCAGAATCGGCCAAAATTGCGAGTGTTGATGACCAACACATAATCGCACACTCGGGTCAACAACTATGGAAATCGCTTTGGGACCCAAAACAGTGACTACTAGTCCATTAAATGGGACAGAATTGGCCAAAACTGTGAGTGTTGATGTCCGACATGTAAACGCACCCCGGGGTTCGTTAATCATGGAAATCACTCCGGGACCCCTAAACAGTGAGTAATACTTCATGAAACGGGCCAGAATCGACCAAACCTTTGAATGTTGATGACCGACCCGTAAGCGCACCTTGGGGCTCGACAACTATGGAAATTGCTTTGGGACCCCAAATCGGTGAGTAATGGTCCACGAAACAGCCCAGAATCGACAAAAACCGCGAGTCTTGATGACCGACACGTAAACGCATCCTGGGGTTCGTCAATCGTGGAAATCACTTTGGGACCCCAAAACAGTGAGTAATAGTCCACGAAACGGGCCAGAATCGGCCAAAATTGCGAGTGTTCATGACCAACACGTAAACGCACACGTAAACGCACCCTGGGGTTCAACAACTATAAAATCGCTTCGGGGCCCCAAAACGGTGAGTCATAGTCCACGAAAAGGGTCGGAATTGGACAAAACTGTGAGTGTTGACGACGCACACGTAAACGCACCCGGGGATCGTCAATCGTGGAAATGGCTCTGGGACACCAAACGGTGAGTAATAATGCACGAAAAGGACCAGAATCGGTCGAAATTGTGAGTGTTGATGACCGACACGTAAACGCACCCCGGAGTTCGTCAATCGTGGAAATCACTTCGAGAACCCAAAACTGAGAAATAGTCCAAGAAACGGGCCAGAACCGGCCCAAACTGTGATTCTTGACGACCAACACGTAAACACCCGTTGGGGTTCGACAACCATGGAAATCGCTTTGGGACCCCAAAACGGTGAGTAATAGTCCATGAAAGAGCCCAGAATCGGCAAATCTAGGATTATGGATGAACGATACATAAATGCACCCCAGGGTTCGTCAATCATGGAAATCTCTCAAGGACCCCAAATCAGTGAGTAATAGTCCATGAAACTTGCCACAATCGGCAAAACTGCAAGTGTTGATGACCGACACATAAGCACACCCCGGTGTTCGTCAATCGTGGAAATCACTCCGGGACCC
>NC_041387.1:677954717-677955304 GCF_002162155.2 Triticum dicoccoides
GTGAGTGTTGATGACCGGAACGTAAGCGCACACTGGGTTCAACAACCATGGAAATCGTTTTGGGACCCAAAAACGGTGAGTAATAGTCCACGAAACAGTCATAATCGACAAAAACCGCGAGTGTTGATGACCGACACGTAAACGGATCCCGGGGTTTGTCAATCGTGGAAATAACTCCGGGAAACCAAAACAATGAGTAATATTCCACGAAATGGGCAAGAATCGGCCCAAATTACGAGTGTTGATGACCGGAACGTAAACGCACCCTGGGTTCGTCAATCATGGAAATCACTCCGGGACCCCAAAACCGTGAGTAATAGTCCATGTAACGGGCCAGAATCGGTCAAAATTGTGATTGTTGATGACCAACACATAATCGCACCCTGGGATTCAACGACTATGGAAATCGCTTCGGGGCCCAAAACGGTGAGTAATAGTCCATGAAAAGGGTCAGAACTGGACAAAATTGTGAGTGTTGACAACGCACACGTAAACGCACCCCGGGGATCGTCAATCGTGGAAATCTCTCTGGGACCCCAAAACGGTGAGTAATAGTTCATGAAAGGACAAGAAATACCTAAATTATG
>NC_041387.1:677955526-677968123 GCF_002162155.2 Triticum dicoccoides
GAAATCACTTTGGGAATCCAAAACTGAGTAATAGCCAAGAAACGGGTCAGAATCGGCAAAAATTGCGAGTGTTGATGACCAACACATAATCGCACCCTCGGGTCACCAACTATGGAAATCGCTTCGGGACCCAAAATGGTGACTACTAGTCCATGAAACGGGCCAGAATTGGCCAAAACTGTGAGTGTTGACGTCCGACACGTAAACGCACCCCGGGGTTCGTTAATCGTGGAAATCACTCCAGGACCCCAAAACAGTGAGTAATAGTTCATGAAACGGGCCAGAATCGACCAAACCTTTGAATGTTGATGACTGACACGTAAGCGCACCTTGGGGCTCAACAACTATGAAAATCGCTTTGGGACCACAAATCGGTGAGTAATGGTCCACGAAACGGGCCAGAATCGACAAAAACCGCGATTGTTGATGATCGACACGTAAACGCATCCCGGGGTTCGACAATCGTGGAAATCACTCCAGACCCCAAAACAGTGAGTAATAGTCCAGGAAACGGGCTACAATCGGCCAAAATTGCGAGTGTTTATGACCAACACGTAATCGCACCCTGGGGTTCAACAACTATGAAAATCGCTTCAGGTCCCCAAAACGGTGAGTAATAGTCCATGAAAAGGGTCAGAATTGGACAAAACTGTGAGTGTTGACGACGCACACGTAAACGCACCTGGGGATTGTCAATAGTGGAAATCACTCTAGGCCCCAGAACGGTGAGTAATAGTGCATGAAACGGACCAGAATCAGTCAAAATTGTGAGTGTTGATGACCGACACGTAAATGCACCCCGGGGTTCGTCAATCGTGGAAATCACTCAGGGACCCCAAAACAGTGAGTAATAATCCACGAAACAGGCCAAAATTGCGAGTGTTGATGACCAACACATAATCGCACACTCGGGACACCAGCTATGGATATCGCTTCGGGACCCCAAAACGGTGAGTACTAGTTCATGAAATGGGCCAGAATTGGCCAAAACTATGAGTGTTCATGTCCGACACGTACACGCACCCGGGGTCGTTAATCGTGGAAATCACTCCGGGACCCCAAAACAGTGAATAATAGTTCATGAAACGGGCCAGAATCGACCAAATCTTTGAATGTTGATGACCGACACGAAAGCGCACCTTGGGGCTCAACAACTATGGAAATCGCTTTGGTACCCCAAATCGGTGAGTAATGGTCCATGAAATGGGCCAGAATCGACAAAAATCGTGAGTCTTGATGACCGACACGTAAACGCATCCCGGGGTTCGCCAATCGTGGAAATCACTCTGGGACCCCAAAATAGTGAGTAATAGTCCATGAAACGGGCCAGAATCGGCCAAAATTGCCAGTGTTGATGACCAACACGTAATCGCACCCTGGGGTTCAACAACTATAAAAATCGCTTCGGGGCCCCAAAACAGTGAGTAATAATCCACGAAAAGGGTCAGAATTGGACAAAACTGTGAGTGTTGATGACGCACACGTCAACGCACCCCGGGGATCGTCAATCGTGGAAATCGCTCTGGGACACCAAACGGTGAGTAATAATGCACGAAAAGGACCAGAATCTGCAAAAATTGTGAGTGTTGATGACCGATACGTAAACTCACCCCGGGGTTCGTCAATCGTGGAAATCACTTCGGGAACCGAAAACTGAGAAATAGTACCAGAACTAGCCCAAACTGCGATTCTTGATGACCAACACGTAAGCACACCTTGGGGTTCGACAACCATGGAAATCGCTTTGGGACCCCAAAACGGTGAGTAATACTCCATGAAAGAGCCCAGCATCGGCAAATCAATGATTATGGATGAACAATACATAAACGCACCCCAGGGTTCGTCAATCATGGAAATCTCTCAATGACCCCAAATCAGTGAGTAATAGTCCATGAATCGTGCCACAATCGGAAAAACTGCAAGTGTTGATGACCGACACATAAACACACCCGGTTTCGTCAATCATGGAAATCACTCCGGGACCCCGAAACTGAGTAATAGTCCACGAAATGGGCTAGAATCGACCAAAACTGTGGTTGTTGATACCGACACATAAGCGCACCTTTGGGTTCAACAACCATGGAAATCATTTTGGGACCCCAAAATGGTGAGTAATAGTGCACGAAATGGGTCAGAACTGACAAAAAAACGTGAATGTTGATGACCAACACGTAAACACACCCCGGGGTTCATCAATCTTGGAAATCACTCCGGGACCCCAAAATAGTGAGTAATAGTCCACAAAACGGGCCAGAATAAGCCAAAATTGCGAGTGTTGATGACCGGAACGTAAGCGCACACTGGGGTTCAACAACCATGGAAATCGTTTTGGGACCACAAAACGGTGAGTAATAGTCCACGAAACAGTCATAATCGACAAAAACCGCGAGTGTCGATGACCGACACGTAAATGGATTCCGGGATTCGTCAATCATGGAAATCACTCCGGGAAACCAAAACAGTGAGTAAAATTCCACGAAATGGGCAAGAATCATCCCAAATTACGAGTGTTATTGACCGGAACGTAAACGCACCCTGGGGTTCGTCAATCATGGAAATCACTCCGGGACCCCAAAACCGTGAGTAATAGTCCATGTAACGGGCCAGAATCGGTCAAAATTGTGATTGTTGATGACCAACACGTAATCGCACCCTGGGGTACAACAACTATGGAAATCGCTTCGGGGCCCCAAAACGGTGAGTAATAGTCCACGAAAAGGGTCATAACTGGACAAAATTGTGAGTGTTGACAACGCACACGTAAACGCACCCCGGGGATCGTCAATCATGGAAATCGCTCTGGGACCCCAAAACGGTGAGTAATGGTGCACGAAAGGACAAGAAAAGACCAAAACTATGAGTGTTGATGACCGACACGTAAATGCACCCCGGGGTTCGTGAATCGTGGAAATCACTTTGGGAATCCAAAACTGAGTAATAGCCAAGAAACGGGTCAGAATCGGCCAAAATTGCGAGTGTTGATGACCAACACGTAATCACACACTCGGGTCACCAACTATGGAAATCGCTTCGGGACCCCAAAATGGTGAGTACTAGTCCATGAAACGGGCTAGAATTGGTCAAAACTGTAAGTGTTGATGTCCGACACCTAAACGCACCCCGGGGTTTGTTAATCGTGGAAATCACTCTGGGACCCCAAAACAGTGAGTAATAGTTCATGAAACAGGCCAGAATCGACCAAACCTTTGAATGTTGATGACTGACATGTAAGCGAACCTTGGGGCTCAACAACTATGGAAATCGCTTTGGGACCCCAAATCGGTGAGTAATGGTCCACGAAACGGGCCAGAATCGACGAAAACCGCGAGTGTTGATGACCGACACGTAAATGCATCCCGGTGTTCGTCAATCGTAGAAATCACTCCGGACCCCAAAACAGTGAGTAATAGTCCATGAAATGGGCCACAATCGGCAAAAATTGCAAGTGTTGATGACCAACACGTAATCACACCCTGGGGTTCAACAACTATGAAAATCGCTTCGGGGCCCCAAAACAGTGAGTAATAGTCCACGAAAAGGGTCAGAATTGGACAAAACTGTGAGTGTTGACGACGCACACGTAAACGCACCCTGGGATTGTCAACCGTGGAAATTGCTCTGGGACCCCAGAACGGCGAGTAATAGTGCACGAAATGGACCAGAATCAGTCAAAATTGTGAGTGTTGATGACCGACACGTAAACGCACCCCGGGGTTCGTCAATCGTGGAAATCACTCAGGGACCCCAAAATAGTGAGTAATAATCCACGAAACGGACCAAAATCGGCCAACATTGCAAGTGTTGATGACCGACACGTAAACCCACCCAAGCGTTCGTTAATCATGGAAATCACTCTGAGACCCCAAAAAAGTGAGTAATAGTCGACGAAACGGGCCAGAATCGGCCAAAATTACGAGTGTTGATAACCAACACGTAATCGCTTCGGGGCCCCAAAACGCGTAATAGTCCACGAAAAGGGTCAGAACTGGACAAAATTATGAGTGTTGACAACGCACACGTAAACGCACCCCGGGGATCGTCAATTGTGGAAATCGCTCTCGGACCCCAAAATGGTGAGTAATAGTGCACGAACGGACAAGAATAGACCAAAATTGTGAGTGTTGATGACCGACAGGTAAACGCACCCCGGGGTTCGTGAATCGTGGAAATTACTTTGGGAAACCAAAACTGAGTAATAGCCAAGAAACGGGTCAGAATGGCCAAAATTGTGAGTGTTGATGACCAACACATAATCGCACACTCGGGTCACCAACTATGGGAATCGCTTCGGGACCCCAAAACGGTGAGTACTAGTCCATTAAATGGGCTAGAATTGGCCAAAACTGTGAGTGTTGATGTCCGACACGTAAACGCACCCCGGGGTTCGTTAATCGTGGAAATCACTCCGGGACCCCAAACAGTGAGTAATAGTTAATGAAACAGCCATAATCGACCAAACCTTTGAATGTTGATGACCGACACGTCAGCGCACCTTGGGGCTCAACAACTACGGAAATCACTTTGGGACCCCAAATCGGTGAGTAATGGTCCACGAAACGGGCCAGAATCAACAAAACCCGCGAGTCTTGATGACCGACACGTAAACGCATCCCAGGGTTCGTCAATCGTGGAAATCACTCCGGGACCCCAAAACAGTGAGTAATAGTCCAAGAAACGGGCCAGAATCGGCCAAAATTGCGAGTGTTGATGACCGGAACATAAGCGCACACTTGGGTTCAACAACCATGGAAATCGTTTTTGGACCCCAAAACGGTGAGTAATAGTCCATGAAACAGTCATAATCAACAAAAGCCGCGAGTGTTGATGACCGACACGTAAACGGATCCCGGGGTTCGTCAATCGTGAAAATCAGTCCGGGAAACCAAGACAGTGAGTAATATTCCACGAAATGGGCAAGAATCGGCCCAAATTACGAGTGTTGATGACCGCCATGTAAGCGCACCTTAGGGTTCAACAACTATGGAAATCGTTTCGGGACCCCATAATGGTGAGTAATAGTCTACAAAACGGGTCAAAATAGGACAAACTGTGAGTGTTGACAACGGACACGTAAACGCACCCCGGGGATTGTCAATCGTGAAAATCGCTCTAGGATCCCAAAACGGTGAGTAACAGTGCACGAAACGGACCAAAATCAGTCAAAATTGTGAGTGTTGATGACCGACACGTAAACGCATCCTGGGGTTCGTCAATCGTGGAAATCACTCTGGGACCCCGAAACAGTGAGTAATAGTCCATGAAACGGGCCAGAATCGGCCAAAATTGCGAGTGTTGATGACCAATACGTAATCGCACCCTGGGTTCAACAACTATGAAAATCGCTTCGGGGCCCAAAACGGTGAGTAATAGTCCACGAAAAGGGTTAGAATTGGACAAAACTGTGAGCGTTGACGACGCACACGTAAACGCACCCTGGGGATTGTCAAACGTGGAAATCGCTTAGGGACCCCAGAACGGTGAGAAATAGTGCATGAAACGGACCAGAATCAGTCAAAATTGTGAGTGTTGATGACCGACACGTAAACGCAGCCCGGGGTCCGTCATTCGTGGAAATCACTCAGGAACCCCAAAACAGTGAGTAATAATCCACGAAACGGGCCAAAATCGGCCAAAATTGCGAGTGGTGGTGACCGACACGTAAACCCACCCTAGGGTTCGTCAATCGTGGAAATCACTCCGGGACCGCAAAAAAGTGAGTAATAGTCGACGAAACGGGCCAGAATCGGCCAAAATTGTGAGTGTTGATGACCAACACGTAATCGCACCCTGGGGTTCAACAACTGTGGAAATTGCTTCGGGGCCCCAAAACGGTGAGTAATAGTCCACGAAAAGGGTCAGAACTGGACAAAATTGTGAGTGCCGACAAAGCACACATAAACGCATCCCGGGGATCGTCAATCGTGGAAACCGCTCTCGGACCCCAAAACGTTGAGTAATAGTGCACGAATGGGCAAGAATAGACCAAAATTGTGAGTGTTGATGACCGACGGGTAAACGCACCTCGGGGTTCGTGAATCGTGGAAATCACTTTGGGAACCCAAAACTGAGTAATAGCCAAGAAACGGGTCAGAATCGGCCAAAATTGCGAGTGTTGATGACCAACACATAATCGCACACTCGGGTCAACAACTATGGAAATCGCTTTGGGACCCAAAACAGTGAGTACTAGTCCATTAAATGGGATAGAATTGGCCAAAACTGTGAGTGTTGATGTCCGACATGTAAACGCACCCCGGGGTTCGTTAATCATGGAAATCACTCCGGGACCCCAAAACAATGAGTAATAGTTCATGAAACGGGCCAGAATCGACCAAACCTTTGAATGTTGATGACCGACCCGTAAGCGCACCTTGGGGCTCGACAACTATGGAAATCGCTTTGGGACCCCAAATCGGTGAGTAATGGTCCACGAAACAGCCCAGAATCGACAAAAACCGCGAGTCTTGATGACCGACACGTAAACGCATCCTGGGGTTCGTCAATCGTGGAAATCACTTTGGGACCCCAAAATAGTGAGTAATAGTCCATGAAACGGGCCAGAATCGGCCAAAATTGCGAGTGTTCATGACCAACACGTAAACGCACACGTAAATACACCCTGGGGTTCAACAACTATAAAATCGCTTCGGGGCCCCAAAACGGTGAGTCATAGTCCACGAAAAGGGTCGGAATTGGACAAAACTGTGAGTGTTGACGACGCACACGTAAACGCACTCGGGGATCGTCAATCGTGGAAATGGCTCTGGGACACCAAACGGTGAGTAATAATGCACGAAAAGGACCAGAATCGGTCGAAATTGTGAGTGTTGATGACCGACACGTAAACGCACCCCGGAGTTCGTCAATCGTGGAAATCACTTCGAGAACCCAAAACTGAGAAATAGTCCAAGAAACGGGCCAGAACCGGCCCAAACTGTGATTCTTGACGACCAACACGTAAACACCCGTTGGGGTTCGACAACCATGGAAATCGCTTTGGGACCCCAAAACGGTGAGTAATAGTCCATGAAAGAGCCCAGAATCGGCGAATCTAGGATTATGGATGAACGATACATAAATGCACCCCAGGGTTCGTCAATCATGGAAATCTCTCAAGGACCCCAAATCAGTGAGTAATAGTCCATGAAACTTGCCACAATCGGCAAAACTGCAAGTGTTGATGACCGACACATAAGCACACCCCGGTGTTCGTCAATCGTGGAAATCACTCCGGGACCCCGAAACTGAGTAATAGTCCACGAAACGGGCTAGAATCGACCAAAACTGTGGTTGTTGATGACCGACACATAAGCACACCTTGGGGTTCAACAACCATGGAAATCATTTTGGGACCCCAAGACGGTTATTAATAGTGCACGAAACGGGTCAGAACTGAAAAAAACGTGAATGTTGATGACCGACACGTAAACACACTCCGGGGTTCGTCAATCATGGAAATCACTCCGGGACCTAAAAATAGTGAGTAATATTCCACGAAATGGGCAAGAATCGGCCCAAATTACGAGTGTTGATGACCGCCACGTAAGCGCACCTTGGGGTTCAACAACTATGGAAATCGCTTCGGGACCCCAAAATGGTGAGTAATAGTCTACAAAACGGTTCAAAATAGGACAAACTGTGAGTGATGAAGACGGACACGTAAACGCACCCCGGGGATTGTTAATCGTGAAAATCGCTCTGGGATCCCAAAACGGTGAGTAATAGTGCACCAAATGGACCAAAATCAGTCAAAATTGTGAGTGTTGATGACCGACATGTAAACGCATCCCGGGGTTCGTCAATTGTGGAAATCACTCCGGGACCCCAAAACAGTGAGTAATAGTCCATGAAACGGGCCAGAATCGGCCAAAATTGCGAGTGTTGATGACCAACACGTAATCGCTCCCTCGGGTTCAACAACTATGAAAATCGCTTCAGGGCCCCAAAATGGTGAGTAATAGTCCAGGAAAAGGGTCAGAATTGGACAAAATGTGAGTGTTTACGACGCACACGTAAACGTTCCCTAGGGACTATCAAACGTGGAAATCGCTCAGGGACCCCAAAACGGTGAGAAATAGTGCACGAAACGGACCAGAATCAGTCAAAATTGTGAGTGTTGATGACCGACACGTAAACGCACCCCGGGGTTCGTCAATCGTGGAAATCACTCAGGGATCCCAAAATAGTGAGTAATAATCCACGAAACGGACCAAAATCGGCCAAACTTGCGAGTGTTGATGACCGACACGTAAACCCACCCAGGGGTTCGTCAATCGTGGAAATCACTCCGGGACCCCAAAAAAGTGAGTAATAGTCGACGAAACGGGCCAGAATCGGCCAAAATTGTGAGTGTTGATGACCAACACGTAATCGCACCCTGGGGTTCAACAACTATGGAAATCGGTTAGGGGCTCCAAAACGGTGAGTAATAGTCCACGAAAAGGGTCAGAACTGGACAAAATTGTGAGTGTTGACAACGCAGACGTAAACGCACCCCGGGGATCGTCAATCGTGGAAATCGCTCTCGGACCCCAAAACCGTGAGTAATAGTGCACGAAAGGATAAGAAAAGACCAAAATTATGAGTGTTGATGACCGACACATAAACGCACCCCCGGGTTCGTGAATCGTGGAAATCACTTTGGGAACCCAAAACTGAGTAATAACCAAGAAACGTGTCAGAATCGGCCAAAATTGCGAGTGTTGATGACCAACACGTAATCGCACACTCAGGTCGCCAACTATGGAAATCGCTTCGGGACCCCAAAATGGTGAGTACTAGTCCATGAAACGGGCCAGAATTGGCCAAAACTGTGAGTGTTGATGTCCGACACGTAAACGCACCCCGGGGTTCGTTAATCGTGGAAATCACTCCGGGACCCCAAAACAGTGAGTAATAGTTCATGAAACGGGCTAGAATCGACCAAACCTTTGAATGTTGATGACTGACACGTAAGCGCACCTTGGGGCTCAACAACTATGGAAATCGCTTTGGGACCCCAAATTGGTGAGAAATGGTCCAGGAAACGTGCCAGAATCGACAAAAACCGCGAGTGTTGATGACCGACAGGTAAACGCATCACGGGGTTCGTCAGTCGTGGAAATCACTCCGGGACCCCAAAACAGTGAGTAATAGTCCATGAAACGAGCCAAAATCGGCCAAAATTGCGAGTGTTGATGACAAACACGTAATCGCATCCTCGGGTTCAACAACTATAAAAATCGCTTCAGGGCCCCAAAACGGTGAGTAATAGTCCACGAAAAGGGTAAGAATTAGACAAAACTATGAGTGTTGACGACGCACACGTAAACGCACCCTGGGGATTGTCAAATGTGGAAATCGCTCTGGGACCCCAGAACGGTGAGTAATAGTGCACGAAACGGACCAGAATCAGTCAAAATTGTGAGTGTTGATGATGGACACGTAAACGCAACCCGGGGTTCGTCAATCGTGGAAATCACTCAGGGACCCCAAAACAGTGAGTAATAATCCACGAAACGGGCCAAATTCGGCCAAAATTATGAGTGTTGATGACCGACACGTAAACCCACCCTGGGTTCGTCAATCGTGGAAATCACTCCAGGACCCCAAAAAAGTGAGTAATAGTCGACGAAACGGGCCAAAATCGGCCAAAATTGTGAGTGTTAATAACCAACACGTAATCGCACCCTAGGGTTCAACAACTATGGAAATCGCTTTGGGGCCCCAAACCGGTGAGTAATAGTCCACGAAAAGGGTCAGAACTGGACAAAATTGTGAGTGTTGACAACGCACACGTAAACGCACCCTGGGGATCGTCAATCGTGGAAATCGCTCTCGGACCCCAAAACCGTGAGTAATAGTGCACGAAAGGATAAGAAAAGACAAAAATTATGAGTGTTGATGACCGACACATAAACGCACCCTGGGGTTCATGAATCGTGGAAATCACTTTGGGAACCCAAAACTGAGTAATAGCCAAGAAACGTGTCAGAATCGGCCAAAATTGCGAGTGTTGATGACCAACACGTAATCGCACACTCAGTCACCAACTATGGAAATCGTTGCGGGACCCCAAAATGGTGAGTACTAGTCCATGAAATGGGCCAGAATTGGCCAAAACTGTGAGTGTTGATGTCCGACACGTAAACGCACCCCGGGGTTCGTTAATCGTGGAAATCACTCCGGGACCCCAAAACAGTGAGTAATAGTTCATGAAACGGGCCAGAATCGACCAAACCTTTGAATGTTGATGACTGACACGTAAGCGCACCTTGGGGCTCAACAACTATGGAAATCGCTTTGGGACCCCAAATTGGTGAGTAATGGTCCACGAAACGTGCCAGAATCGATAAAAACCGCGAGTATTGATGACCGACAAGTAAACGCATCCCGGAGTTCGTTAGTCGTGGAAATCACTCTGGGACCCCAAAACAGTGAGTAATAGTCCATGAAACGGGCCAAAATTGCGAGTGTTGATGACAAACACGTAATCGCATCCTCGGGTTCAACAACTATGAAAATCGCTTCGGGGCCCCAAAACGGTGAGTAATAGTCCACGAAAAGGGTCAGAATTGGACAAAACTGTGAGTGTTGACGACGCACACGAAACGCACCCTGGGGATTGTCAAACGTGGAAATCGCTCTGGGACCCCAGAACGGTGAGTAATAGTGCATGAAACGGACCAGAATCAGTCAAAATTGTGAGTGTTGATGACGGACACGTAAACGCACCCCGGGGTTCGTCAATCGTGGAAATCACTCAGGGACCCCAAAACAGTGAGTAATAATCCACAAAACGGGCCAAAATCGGCAAAATTTGCGAGTGTTGATGACCGACACGTAAACCCACCCTGGAGTTCCTCAATCGTGGAAATCACTCCGGGACCCCAAAAAAGTGAGTAATAGTCGACGAAACGGGCCAAAATTGTGAGTGTTAATAACCAACACGTAATCGCACCCTGGGGTTCAATAACTATGGAAATCGCTTTGGGGTCCCAAAAAGATGAGTAATAGTCCACGAAAAGGGTCAGAAGTGGACAAAATTGTGAGTGTTGACAACGCACACGTAAACGCACCTCGGGGATCGTCAATCATGGAAATCGCTCTCGGACCCCAAAACAGTGAGTAATAGTGCACGAACGGACAAGAATAGACCAAAATTGTGAGTGTTGATGACCGATAGGTAAACGCACCCCGGGGTTCGTGAATCGTGGAATCACTTTGGGAACCCAAAAGTGAGTAATAGCCAAGAAACGGGTCAGAATCGGCCAAAATTGCGAGTGTTGATGACCAACACATAATCGCACAATCGGGTCGCCAACTATGGAAATCGCTTCGGGGCCCCAAAACGGTGAGTACTAGTCCATGAAATGGGCCATAATTGGCCAAAACTGTGAGTGTTGATGTCCGACACGTAAACGCACCCCGGGGTTCGTTAATCGTGGAAATCACTCTGGGACACCAAAATAGTGAGTAATAGTTCATGAAACGGGCCAGAATCGGCCAAAATTGTGAGTGGTTATGACCGACACGTAAACGCACTCCAGGGTTCGTCAGTCGTCGAAATCACTCAGGGACCTCAAAACAGTGAGGAATAATCCATGAAACGGGCCAGAATCGGCCAAAATTGTGAGTGTTGATGACCAACACGTAAATGCACCCTGAGGTTTGTCAATCATGGAAATCACTTCGGGACCCCAAAACAGTGAGTAATAATCTTTCAAAATATGCCCAATTGTGAACTAATTATAGCGTGGAGGGTGCCCCCTGCTCATCCAGCGGCCGTGTACGCCCTTCAATCCATTGGCTTGCTATTGGTCTGATAAGAAACTAGATCAGTAGTTTGATCCCTGGCGGTTTCCAATTGAGAAACGCCTGGTTAGTGGTTTCTCCGATCACCAGCCTCCCTGCCTGCCCAGGTGCCCTGACCTTGTACGAGGTGAGCGATCAGAAGGGTGTTCGGGTGGTTGCATGATGGTGAGACTTCTACACTACAACAACGGTGGGTGCACATCTCTTTTCTTTTTTGTAGCCCAAGGTATCCACCAAATAAGATCCAATTAAAAAGAAAAATAAATGTAGTCACCTGCTTCGGGATTTTTAGGGTTTCATACTTTTAACTACCTTAACTTCCCCAAATATGTTGTTTTCGTTGTAAAATCCATGCCATGACACTTGTGTCAAAAAAGGTGGATGAGCTTGCATGTTAAAGAAAAAATGAAACTGTATTATATAGATTGATGAGTGACTTTTCATTGCCTCTTTGGAATGATTAAGTTGTTCTGATATCATGGGCACTCAGTTGAAACTCGTAGTTGGTAAACTCCAAGATTGCAGGACCTATATCAAATTTTGTATGTGTATGTTGTGTGCATCCTTGGCTTGATTATATGCTGTGAACCGTCCCCGCTAGGTTTCCCTCCCCACGCCGCCACCCGCGAGGCGGCCGGCGAGGGCCCCCAGATCTGCTCGCTGTGCGCCTCCCCTCCTCCTCCCTCCTCCCTCGCCGTCGCCAGGGGACGCGGCCGGGCGAAGCCCAACCGGCGCCGGTGGCGGCGGGGCCTGGTCTTCCCCTGGCGCGACGGGGCGGCGCGGGCCGCTCCTTCGGGTGCGGGC
>NC_041387.1:677968880-677988191 GCF_002162155.2 Triticum dicoccoides
GCCGTCCCGTCCGGCAGGCGACGCGGGCTGCGGGCGGCGTGGGCGGCGGCTGGGGTCCGGCTTCGGGCCCTCGGCGGCTGCGTTGGTTCCCCTCCGTCGCGGGCGTGCGGTGGTGGTGCGGCTCGGCCGGTGGCGGTCCGGCGACCTGGTGGTGGTTGCCGGCGGCACATGTGGTGGTGGTGCTTCCTCTTGGCGGCTCTCTATGCGGGGAGGCAGGGGAGCGGCTTGGACAGGGGTGGCGGCGTCGACGGCGTGCCAGCTGCAGCGCGAAGGCGGGAACTTTACGGACCTCGGAGATAGTGATCGGGCCTGTGCGGCCACGTGCCTGGTATGTTCCTGCTATTCTGTCCGGTTCAGCTACTGTCGAGACGGTGGAGGTGGGGCCCTCCCACGTGCCGACGGTGCTACTGCCCTAGTCCCGGCTCCTCTCCTTTGTGCAGACCATGCTTCACGGTGCCGTGGTGAGACGGCGTGAGAAGCTTTGAGACCGGGATGGCGCAGGGTGAGGGTCTGTTTGGTGGCGAGCTCTGGAGTGCCTGAGGTGGTGGTTGGGATTGGGAGAAATCTTTGTTGGCTTAGCCGACACTGACGCGGTGGCGCTTGTGGGTACCGCCTGACCTTCCTGAAGGGCGTCGGGGCTACCCTTCCTCTCTCCTCACAGCGTACCGGGGGAAACCCTTGGCAGCAGCGTCGTCATCGTCGCGTTCCTTCTTGGAGGTGCTAATTGGTACCGGCGCTTCGGAAGATCGAAGCTTGGTGGGCGATCTCCGGTGGGTGCAGCGGCCTCGAGGCTTCTTCGTTTTTTTGTCGATCCGCCATTGTTGGCATTAGTTTCTTTTCTATTTTCTTTTTCTTTTCTTTTGGGCGTGACTGTGCTGCTTCCGCCCCAGCACCTATCGTTGGATGTTCGGTTGGTTGCTTTGTATACAAAGCGGGGGGAAACCCTTTTTCGGTGATTATATGCTGTCCAGTGTTGTAAGATGGACCAACTGTATCAACACCCAACTTGTACCACCAGAGATTATAGCTGGTAGCGATAATCAATATCAAAGTTATTCAGAGAAAATAACTTTTTGGGGAGCTTTTTTTAGCATATTTGTTATGGTTCCTGTGGCAACTATCATCTTTCATATTCAAATGATACATGGCCATTGTCATTGCGGATGTCACAAACCATCTCTAGAGAGATTGAATCACTCCATCAAACTTGAGTAGAATATAAGAAAAACATCACAATTATTTGTCCAAGATTTGAAAGGTATACAAGAATAATAGTGCACTATTTTCTCGCCACTAGTCTGCAATACAAAATGGGTAGCCAAACAATGTTGATTACATATAAATTACAAATTAGTGTCTGAAATCGGAAAAATCAGACAAATTGTTGAGATCACACCATGTCTAAGAGATCGGAGTTGAAAGTTTGTCCCAAACGGAGTCTGAGCTTCAAAACAGGCCATTCGCCAAGAAGCTTGGTTAGAATGGGCAATAAAGCTACTAAAACGGAAATTCCTGTGGCCAACCAATGGAGACGTGGGGCTAACACCGTGTATAAACCAGTTGAAAAAGCCATAGTAGTTGCCACATATGCAAACCACATGAGCTTCTTAGTGAAAGATGTGTAATAAATCAAGAACTCATAATCCTCCCACCTTGCTATGACACATATGAAAGCAACGGCAAATGAGGAGCACATTGCTAAGGTGTCAAAGATCAAGAATGCTTGAAATGCAACCTTCCGAGACATGATCAGAAGTCCCTCGCTTCCATCAACACTGCTGTATCCTCCGGGCAGGGTGAAAGTAGCAGCAAAGGTGATTGTCGTAATGAGAATGGCCACTAATGAAATGTTGGTTGTGTATGTCTTAGTTAGTGACTTTGCATCCTTCCTTCCAGCATCGATTGCTTGTTGCTTGGCTTTCCCGTGAAGATTGTAGAGAGATGTGGCATTTTGGGCATCTTCTTTTAGCATAAGCATCAAGACTTCATTCTGCATGATTTTGAATGAAGGTATAAATGCAGTTCACAGGATAATAAAGCTTAGCTATTCTACTATATGTGAATAAAAGAGGTGTTCCTCCTAGTCTGTAAGTTTTTGGTGGCAAACTAAATCTACGTCAGCTAATAAATGAAATAATCGAACTTGTTATTATAATATATTGAGTGTAGAACATCAATAAGGCATACATTTCTGCACCATAGAGCAGCAGCACCCGTGAGGTTGCCAGAAACGACGTCGGTTGTCATTCTTGATCCGGCACGGCCTGGAGTCCGAGACCTTGGGGCCTGTGGATAGCCTGTTTTTAATTGCTTCTCCTTTACTGTTGTTGGGTGTTAGGGACGTCGGCAACTAGACATTAGCCGACTAACTGGTCATCTATGGCATATTTGGCCTGTTAGTGACGGGCATGTGTACAGTGTACTAGTATTGTGGACATTAATTTATCTAGGTTAATGTTTATATTGTCAAGAATTGGACAAAACTGTGAGTGCTGACGACGCACACGTAAACGCACCCTGGGGATTGTCAATCATGGAAATCGCTCTGGGACCCCAGAACGGTGAGTAATAATCCACAAAACAGGCCAAAATTGGCCAAAATTGCTAGTGTTGATGACCGACACGTAAACCCACCCTGGGTTCGTCAATCGTGGAAATCACTCCAGGACCCCAAAAAAGTGAGTAATAGTCGACGAAACGGGCCAGAATCGGCCAAAATTGTGAGTGTTGATGACCAACACGTAATCGCACCCTGGGGTTCAACAACTATGGAAATCGCTTCGGGGCCCCAAAATGGTGAGTAATAGTCCACGAAAAGGGTCAGAACTGGACAAAATTGTGAGTGTTGACAACGCACACGTAAACGCACCCCGGGGATCGTCAATCGTGGAAATCGCTGTCGGACCCCAAAACGGTGAGTAATAGTGCATGAACGGACAAGAATAGACCAAAATTGTGAGTGTTGATGACCGACAGGTAAACGTACCCCGGGGTTCGTGAATCGTGGAAATCACTTTGGGAACCCAAAAGTGAGTAATAGTCAAGAAACGGATCAGAATCGGCCAAAATTGTGAGTGTTGATGACCAACACATAATTGCACACTCGGGTCACCAACTATAGAAATCGCTTCGGGACCCCAAAATGGTGAGTACTAGTCCATGAAACAGGCCAGAATTGGCCAAAACTATGAGTGTTGATGTCCGACATGCAAACGCACCCCGGGGTTCGTTAATCGTGGAAATGACTCCGAGACCCCAAAACAGTGAGTAAATAGTCCATGAAACGGGCCAGAATCGAGCAAACCGTTGAATGTTGATGACCAACACGTAAGCGCACCTTGGGGCTCAAGAACTACGGAAATCGCTTTGGGACCCCAAGTCGGTGAGTAATGGTCCACGAAATGGGCAACAATCGACAAAAACCGTGAGTGTTGATGACCGACACGTAAACACATCCCGGGGTTCGTCAATCATGGAAATCACTCCGGGACCCCAAAACATTGAGTAATAGTCCATGAAACGGGCCAGAATCAGCCAAAATTGCGAGTGTTCATGACCAACACGTATTCGCACACTGGGGTTCAACAACAATGAAAATCGCTTCGGGGCCCCAAAATGGTGAGTGTCCACGAATACGGTCAGAATTGGACAAAACTGTGAGTGTTGACGACGCACACGTAAACGCACCCTGGGGATTGTCAATCATCGAAATCGCTCTGGGACCCGAGAACGATGAGTAATAGTGCACGAAACGGACCAGAATCTGTCAAAATTGTGAGTGTTGATGACCGACACGTAAACGCAACACGGGGTTCGTCAATCGTGGAAATCTCTCAGGGGGCCCAAAACAGTGAGTAATAATCCACGAAACAGGCCAAAATCGGCCAAAATTGCGAGTCTTGATGACCGACACGTAAACCCACCCTGGGGTTCGTCAATCATGGAAAACACTCCGGGACACCAAAAAAGTGAGTAATAGTCAACGAAACGGGCCAGAATCGGCCATATTATGAGTGTTGATGATCAACACGTAATCGCACCCTGGGGTTCAACAACTATGGAAATCGCTTCGGGGCCCCAAAATGGTGAGTAATTGTCCACGAAAAGGGTCAGAACTGGACAAAATTATGAGTGTTGACAACGCATACGTAAACGCACCCCGGGGATCGTCAATCGTAGAAATCGCTCTTGGACCCCAAAACGGTGAGTAATAGTGCAAGAACGGGACAAAAATTGAACAAAATTGTGAGTGTTGATGACCGACAGGTAAACGCCCCCCGGGGTTCGTGAATCGTGGAAATCACTTTGGGAACCCAAAAGTGAGTAATAGCCAAGAAACGGGTCAGAATCGGCCAAAATTGCGAGTGTTGATGACCAACACATAATCGCACACTCGGGTCACCAACTATGGAAATCGCTTCGGGGCCCTGAAATGGTGAGTACTAGTCCATGAAATGGGCCAGAATTGGCCAAAACTATGAGTGTTGATATCCGACACACAAACGCACCCCGGGGTTCGTTAATCGTGGAAATCACACCGGGACCCCAAAACAGTGAGTAATAGTTCATGAAACGGGCCAGAATCGACCAACCCGTTGAATGTTGATGACCAACACGTAAGCGCACCTTGGGGCTCAACAACTATGGGAATCGCTCTGGGGCCCCAAATCGGTGAGTAATGGTCCACGAAACGGGCCAGAATCGACAAAAACCGCGAGTGTTGATGGCCGACACGTAAACCCACCCTAGGGTTCGTCAATCGTGGAAATCACTCCGGGACCCCAAAAAAGTGAGTAATAGTCGACGAAACAGGCCAGAATCACCCAAAATTGTGAGTGTTGATGACCAACACGTAATCGCACCCTGGGGTTCAACAACTATGAAAATCGCTTCGGGGCCCCAAAACGGTGAGTAATAGTTCACGAAAAGGGTTAGAATTGGACAAAACTGTGAGTGTTGACGACGCACACGTAAACGCACCCTGGGGATTGTCAATCATAGAAATCGCTCAGGGACCCCAGAACGGTGTGAAATAGTCCACCAAATGGACCAGAATCAGTCAAAATTGTGAGTGTTGATGACCGACATGAAAAGGCACCCCGGGGTTCGTCAATCGTGGAAATCACTCAGGGACCCCAAAATAGTGAGTAATAATCCACGAAACAGGCCAAAATCGGCCAAAATTGCGAGTGTTGATGACCGACACGTAAACTGATAACCCACAAGTGTAGGGGATCGCAACAGCTTTCGAGGGTAAAGTATTCAACCCAAATTTATTGATTCGACGCATGGGGAGCCAAAGAATATTCTTGAGTGTTAGCAGTTGAGTTGTCAATTCAACCACACTTGGATAACTTAGTATCTGCAGCAAGGTATTTTGTAGCAAAGTAGTATGATAATAAAGGTAACGATGGCAAAAGTAAAGATAATAGTTTTTGGGTTTTTGTAGTAGTTGTAATAGTAGCAACGGAAAAGTGAATAAGCGAAGAACAGTATGTGAAAACCTCGTAGGCAATGGATCAGTGATGGATAATTATGCCGGATGCGATTCCTCATGTAATAGCTATAACATAGGGTGACACAGATCTAGCTCCAGTTCATCAATGTAATGTAGGCATGTATTCTGTAAATAGTCATACGTGCTTATGGAAAAGAACTTGCATGACATCTTTTGTCCTACCCTCCCGTGGCAGCGGGGTCCTAGTGGAAACTAAGGGATATTAAGGCCTCCTTTTAATAGAGAACCGGAACAAAGCATTAGCACATAGTGAATACATGAACTCCTCAAACTACGGTCATCACCGAGAAGTATCCCGATTATTGTCACTTCGGGGTTGTCGGATCATAACACATAATAGGTGACTATAGACTTGCAAGATAGGATCAAGAACACACATATATTCATGAAAACATAATAGGTTCATATCTGAAATCATGGCACTCGGGCCCTATTGACAAGCATTAAGCATAGCAAAGTCATAGCAACATCAATCTGAGAACATAGTGGGTACTAGGGATCAAACCCTAACAAAACTAACTTGATTACACGGTAAATCTCATCCAACCTATCACCGTCCAGCAAGCCTACGTTGGAATTACTCACGCACGGCGGTGAGCATCATGAAATTGGTGATGGAGGATGGTTGATGATGACGACGGCGATGAATCCCCCTCTTCGGAGCCCCGAACGGACTCCAGATCAGCCCTCCCGAGAGATATTAGGGCTTGGCGGCGGCTCTGTGTCGTAAAACACGATGAAACTTTCTCCCTGATTTTATTTCTCCCCGAACGTGAATATATGGAGTTGGAGTTGAGGTCGGTGGAGGTCCAAGGGGCTGACGAGATAGGGGGGCACACCCAGGGAGAGGGGGCGCGTCCCCTGTCTTGTGGATAGGGTGTGGGCCCCCTGGTCTTGATTCTTTCGCCAATATCTTTTATATTTTCCAAAGAGTGCCTCCGTGGATTTTCAGGACATTTCGAGAACTTTTCTTTTCTACAAATAAAACAACATCATGGCAGTTCTGCTGAAAACAGCGTCAGTCCGGGTTAGTTTCATTCAAAACATACAAGTTAGAGTCCAAAACAAGGGCAAAAGTGTTTGGAAAAGTAGATACAATGGAGACGTATCAACTCCCCCAAGCTTAAACCTTTGCTTGTCCTCAAGCAATGATAAACTGAAAGTGATAAAGAAAAACTTGTACAAACTCTGTTTGCTCTTGTTGTTTTAAACATGAAAAGCCAGCATTCAGGTTTCAGCAAATATTATGAACTAACCATACTCACAATAACACTTAGGTCTCATAATTACTCATATCAATAGCATGATCAGCTAGCGAGCCATAATAATAAAACTCGGATGACAACACTTTCTCAAAACAATCATAACATGATATAACAAAATGGTATCTCGCTAGCCCATTCTGAGACCGCAAAACATAAATGCAGAGCACCTTTAAAGATCAAAGACTGACTAAACATTGTAATTCATGGTAAAAGAGATCCAGTCAAGTCATACCCAATATAAACCAATAGTAATGAATGCAAATGACAGTGTGCTCTCCAGCTCTCCAGCGGGTGCTTTTTAATAAGAAGGGTGATGACTCAACATAAAAGTAAATAGATAGGACCTTCGCAGAGGGAAGCAGGGATTTGTAGAGGTGCCAGAGCTCGATTTTAAAATAGAGATCGAATAACATTTTGAGCGGCATACTTTTGCTGTCAATGCAACAACTATGAGATGGATGTATCTTCCATACTACATGCATTATAAGCAGTTCCCAAACAGAATGGTAAAGGTTTATACTCCCCCAACCACCAACAAGCATCAATCCATGGCTTGCTCGAAACAACGAGTGCCTCCAACTAACAACAACCCTGGGGGAGTTTTGTTTAATTATTTTTTATTTGCTTTGATCTTTTTGGATCATGGGACTGGGCATCCCGGTTACCGTCCCTTTCTCGTGAATGAGGAGCGGAGTCCACTCCTCTTGAGAATAGCCCACCTAGCATGGAAGATATAGGCAGCCCTAGTTGAAACATGAGCTGCTCGAGCATACAGAACAGAATTTCATTTGAAGGTTTGGAGTTTGGCACATACAAATTTACTTGGAACGGCAGGTAAATACCGCATATAGGAAGGTATAGTGGACTCAAATGGAACAACTTTGGGGTTTAAGGAGTTTGGATGCACAAGCAGTATTCCCGCTTAGTACAGGTGAAGGCTAGCAAAAGACTGGGAAGCGACCAACTGAGAGAGCGACAACAGTCATGAATATGCATTAAAGTTAATTTACACCGAGTACAAGCATGAGTAGGATATAATCTACCATGAACATAAATATCATGAAGGCTATGTTGATTTGTTTCAACTACATGCATGAACATGTGCCAAGTCGAGTCACTCAATTCATTCAAAGGAGGATACCATCCCATCATATCACATCATAATCATTCTAATAGCATGTTGGCACGCAAGGTAAACCATTATAACTCATAGCTAATCAAGCATGGCAAAGCAACTATAATCTCTACATGTCATTGCAAATATGTTTACCTCATAATAAGCTGACTCGGAAATGATGAACTCATCATATTTACAAAAACAAGGGAGGTCGAGTTCATACCAGCTTTTTTCATCCCAATAAGTCCATCATATATCGTCATTATTGCCTTTCACTTGCACAACCGAACGATGTGTATAATAATAAGAGTGCACGTGCATTGGACTAAGCTGGAATCTACAAGCATTCAACTCAAGAGAGAAGAAAAGTAATATGGTCTCTAAGTTAAATAAACAATCATGCATATGAGAGCCACTAAACATTTTCAATACGGTCTTCTACTCTCAACCCCCAAAGGAAAGGAAAGAAAATAAAACTATTTACACGGGAAAGCTCCCAACAAGTAAAAGAAGAACGAGAAATCTTTTTGGGTTTTCATTTTAATTTCTACTACAAGCATGGAAATTAAACTAACTAATTTTTAGGTTTTTCTTAAGGTTTATCAAACACACAAGAAGGAAACTAGAAAAATAAATTTAAACTAGCACGGATAATACAATGAAAGAGTATGAGCACCGACGACTAGTGTGTGAACATGAATGTAAAGTCGGTGAAAAATACGTACTCCCCCAAGCTTAGGCTTTCGGCCTAAGCCTGGCTGATATCCGTAAGTGAAACTGGGGTCGTACTGAGATGCAGCGGCAACCGCCTCCTGAGTTGCGGCGTGTTGGCGAGCTGCCTCCGCTCTCCCCTCGTGTTCAGCTACTTCCCCCTAGTGACAACATATCTTCCTTTTGCCTGATAATCAAAAAGGTGGGAGCAGGAAGAGTAACATGGACGATGTTGCGTCTATCATAGATTAGCCGATATTGGAGGAATTGTTCATTCCTCCTTAGAAATTGATGATTGACCATAGCTTCATAACCCAAATAAACAGGAGGTATCAACATATCTCCCTCTCGTGGGGATATACCAAGATAACTAGCCACACGGGTTGCATAAATTCCTCCAAATAAATCTCCCTTTCTACTATTATTCTGTAACCTACGTGCAACTATTGCCCCCAAGTTATAACCTTTATAACCCGATACAGCACTCTTGAGGACACAAAGATCAGGGACACACATGTGACATGCTTCGTCTTTACCATTAATGCATCTACCAATAAAGAGAGCAAAATAATGTATAGCGGGAAAAAGAATGCTCCCTATGGTAGCTTGTGCAATATCCCTGGATTCTCCCATAGTAATACTAGCAAGGAAATCTCTAAATTCAGATTTGTGAGGATCATTGATATTACCCCACTGCGGGAGTTTGCAAGCAGTTGTGAAATCCTCTAAGTTCATGGTATAAGATGTATCATAAATATCAAATATGACACTAGGAGAATTACACGCATAGTTATATTTAAACCTCCGCACAAAGGAATCAGTCAATTGATAGTACTGAGGACACTTATCTTGTAAGAAGTCCTCCAGCTCAGCATCACGCACAAACGCGTCAAATTCCACCTTAAAGCCTGCTTCGACAATAAAATTATCGGATGGCCATACACAAGCTCGTACATCCGTGTCCCTCGGCAATTCAACATCTTGCTCGCGTATAGCAATCCTGGGCCCTTTCTTCACCGAGGAACCACCTTGGTACATTCTTCTAAGCATAATTCTTTTTCTGAAATAATTCTGAAATTGTAGTAACTTCAAAATAAAAGTGGATAAAACTAAACAAGATTGGTAGCAACTACTCCTACAAGTGCCTAGAGCCTATATCATGCATTAGAATTGCTTGGGACATCATAATTTTAACATGCAAGCTCAAGAACATGGTCACCTATGCAGCAAAAATTTGCAATGAATAAAGCACTAGAACAAAAACTATTAGGACCAATGGAGTCACATACCAAGCAACAATCTCCCAAAGTAGTTTTGTGAATGGAGCTTTGAGCAAGGAGATCGAAAGTCACAGCAAAATGAGCTAGAACTCATGCTTGAGCTGGATGGGGATTTTTTTGGGTAAAAGATGAAGTGTGTGGGTGCTGGCATAAGTGGAGGGGGCCACCAAGGGCCCATGAGACAAGGGGGCATGCCTAGGTAGGGTGGGCGCGCCCTCCACTCTCGTGGCCTGGTGCTTGCCCCTCCTGCAGTGATTTCAGTGCCTAATATCCTCAAATATTGCATAAGAAAGCATACTAAATTTGCAGGGCATTTGGAGCTGTTTTATTTTCAGGATATTTTTTTAAGGCACGAATAATTCAGAAAACAGACATATAATACTATTTTTTGCTTTATTTATTCTAAATAACAGAAAGTAAAAAGAGGGTACAGAAGGTTGTGCCTTCTAGCTTCATCCATCTCATGATCATCAAAATGAATCCACTAACAAGGTTGATCAAGTCTTGTTAACAAACTCATTCCGAATAACACGGAATCGGAGAAATTTTGAATAACACTAAGTTACCTCAACGGGGATATGAAAATCCCCAACAATTAGAATATCATACTTTTTCTTGACAGTGGGGAGAGGAAATTCAAAACCTCCAATAATAATAGTTGGAACTTTTCCAATAGAATTGATACTATGAACTTGAGATTGTTTCCTCGGAAAGTGTACCGTATGCTCATTACCATTAACATGAAAAGTGACATTGCCTCTATTGCAATCAATAACAGCCCCTGCAGTATTCAGAATAGGTCTACCAAGGATAATCGACATACTATCATCCTCGGGAATATAAAGAATAACAAAGTCCGTTAAGATAGTGATATTTGCAACCACAACAGGCACATCCTCACAAATCCCGACAGGTATAGCAGTTGATTTATCATCCATTTGCAAAGATATTTCAGTAGGTGTCAACTTATTCAATTCAAGTCTACGATATAAAGAGAGAGGCATAACACTACCACTGGCTCCAAGATCACATAAAGCAGTTATAACATAATTTCTTTTAGTGGAGCATGGTATAGTTGGTACCCCGGGATCACCAAGTTTCTTTGGTATTCCACCCTTAAAGGTGTAATTAGCAAGCATGGTGGAAATTTCAGCTTCCGCTATCTTTATTCTATTTTTAATGATATTCTTCATATACTTAGCATAAGGATTTACTTTCAGCATATCAGTTAAGCGCATACGTAACAAGATAGGTCTAATCATTTTAGCAAAGTGCTCAAAATTCTCATCATCCTTTGTCTTGGATGGTTTAGGAGGAAAGGGCATGGGTTTTTGAACCCATGGTTCTCTTTCTCTACCGTGCTTCCTAGCAACAAAATCTCTCTTATCATAACGTTGATTCTTTGATTGTGGGTTATCAAGATCAACAACAGGTTCAATCTCTACTTCATTGTTTTTGCTAGGTTGAGCATCAACATGAACATTATCATTAACATTATCACTAGCTTCATGTTCATCACATGATTGTGTTTCAGCATCAGCAATAGAAATATCATTTGGATTCTCAAGTGTGTCTACAGTAGGTTCACTGGAAGCATGCAAAGTCATATCATCTTTATTTTTCTTCTTTTTAGAAGAACTGGGTGCCTCTATATTATTTCTCTGAGAATCTTGCTCGATTCTCTTAGGGTGGCCTTCAGGATACAAAGGTTCCTGAGTCATTCCACCAGTTCTAGTAGCCACTCTAACAGCAAAGTCATTTTTATTATTTAATTCATCAAGCAAATTATTTTGAGCTTTAAGTACTTGTTCAGCTTGAGTAGCAACCATAGAAGCCTATTTGCTAATGAGTTGGAGTTCACCTTTAACTCTAGCCAAGTTATCGCTTACGCGTCCTATCTCGAAAGCATTATTCTTTAACTCTCTACCAACATAAGCATTAAAACTTTCTTGTCTAGCCATAAAGTCATCAAATTCATCTAAGCATGTGCTATGAAATTTAGTAGAGGGTATTTCAACTTTATCATATCTATAGAGAGAATTTACCTTTACTACATGTGTCGGGTTATCAAGACAATGTGGTTCTTCAATAGGCGGTATATTAAGACCATGTATTTCTTCAATAGGTGGTAAATTCTTAACATCTTCAGCCTTAATACCTTTTTCTTTCATTGATTTCTTTGCCTCTTGCATACCTTCGGGACTGAGAAATAAAACACCTCTCTTCTTCGGAGAGGGTTTAGGAATAGGCTCAAGAGTTGGCTCAATTGGTTCAGGAATTGCCTCAGGAATTGGCTCAGGAAGAGTCCAATTATTTTCATTAGTCAACATATTATTCAATAGTAATTCAGCTTCGTCGACTGTTCTTTCCCTGAAAACACAACCAGCGCAACTATCCATGTAGTCCTTGGAAGCATCGGTTAGTCCATTATAAAAGATATCAAGTATTTCATTTTTCTTGAGAGGATGATCAGGCAAAGCATTGAGTAAACGGAGAAGCCTCCCCCAAGCTTGTGGGAGACTCTCTTCTTTGATTTGCACAAAATTATATATTTCCCGCAAGGCAGCTTGTTTCTTATGAGTAGGGAAATATTTAGCAGAGAAGTAATCAATCATATCCTGGGGACTACGCACACAACAAGGAGCAAGAGAATTATACCAAGTCTTAGCATCACCCTTTAACGAGAACGGAAATATCTTAAGGATATAAAAATAGCGAGATTTATCATCATGAGTGAACAGGGTAGCTATATCATTCAACTTGGTAAGATGTGCCACAAGAGTTTCAGATTCAAGGCCATTAAAAGGATCAGATTCAACTAAAGTAATAATCTCAGGATCAACAGAGAATTCGTAATCCTTATCAGTAACATAGATAGGTGAAGTAGCAAAAGCGGGGTCAGGTTTCATTCTAGCACTAAGAGACTGCTGCTTCCATTTAGCTAATAATTTCTTAAGATCATATTTATTATTGCAAGCAAAGATAGCTCTAGCAGCTTCTTCATTCATAACATAACCCTGAGGAACAACAGGCAATTCATAGTCATTGGGAGAATTTTCATCATCACTATCATCAATAATAGCATCCTCAATAATTTCATTCTCTCTAGCCCTAGCAAGTTGTTCATCAAGAAATTCACCTAATGGCAAAGTAGTATCACGCAAAGAAGTAGTTTCATCATAAGTGTCATGCAAAGCAGAAGTGGCATCATCAATAACATGCGACATATCAGAGTTCATAGCAGTAGCAGGTTTAGGTGTCGCAAGTTTACTAATAACAGAAGGAGAATCTAGTGCAGAGCTAGATGGCAGTTCCTTACCTCCCCTCGTAGTTGAGGGCAAAATCTTGGTTTTACAGTCTTTCTAGTTCTTCATATTGATCAACAGATATAAATCCCAAGTGACTCAGAGAATAGAGCTATGCTCCCCGGCAACGGCGCCAGAAATTAGTCTTGATAACCCACAAGTGTAGGGGATCGCAACAGCTTTCGAGGGTAAAGTATTCAACCCAAATTTATTGATTCGACACAAGGGGAGCCAAAGAATATTCTTGAGTATTAGCAGTTGAGTTGTCAATTCAACCACACCTGGATAACTTAGTATCTGCAGCAAGATATTTAGTAGCAAAGTAGTATGATAATAAAGGTAACGGTGGCAAAAGTAAAGATAACAGTTTTTGGGTTTTTGTAGTAGTTGTAACAGTAGCAACGGAAAAGTAAATAAGCGAAGAACAGGATGTGAAAAGCTCGTAGGCAATGGATCAGTGATGGATAATTATGCCGGATGCGATTCCTCATGTAATAGCTATAACATAGGGTGACACGGAACTAGCTCCAGTTCATCAATGTAATGTAGGCATGTATTCCGTAAATAGTCATACGTGCTTATGGAAAAGAACTTGCATGACATCTTTTGTCCTACCCTCCCGTGGTAGCGGGGTCCTAGTGGAAACTAAGGGATATTAAGGCCTCCTTTTAATAGAGAACTGGAACAAAGCATTAGCACATAGTGAATACATGAACTCCTCAAACTACGGTCATCACCGAGAAGTATCCCGATTATTGTCACTTCGGGGTTGCCGGATCATAACACATAATAGGTGACTATAGAATTGCAAGATAGGATCAAGAACACACATATATTCATGAAAACATAATAGGTTCAGATCTGAAATCATGGCACTCGGGCCCTAGTGATAGGCATTAAGCATAGCAAATTCATAGCAACATCAATCTCAGAACATAGTGGATACTAGGGATCAAACCATAACAAAACTAACTTGATTACATGGTAAATCTCATCCAACCCATCGCCGTTCAGCAAGCCTACGATGGAATTACTCATGCACGGCGGTGAGCATCATGAAATTGGTGATGGAGGATGGTTGATGATGACGACGGCGACGAATCTCCCTCTCTGGAGCCCCGAACGGACTCCAGATCAGCCCTCCAGAGAGAGATTAGGGCTTGGCGGCGGCTCCGTGTCGTAAAACATGATGAAACTTTCTCCCTGATTTTTTTTCTCCTCGAACGTGAATATATGGAGTTGGAGTTGAGGTCGGTGGAGGTCCAGGGGGCCCACGAGATAGGGGGCGTGCCCAGGGGGAGGGGCACGCCCCCACCTGTCTCGTGGACAGGGTGTGGGCCCCCTGGTCTTGATTCTTTCGCCAATATTTTTTATATTTTCCAAAAAGTGCCTCCGTGGATTTTCAGGACATTCTGAGAACTTCTCTTTTCTACACATAAAACAACATCATGGTAGTTCTGCTGAAAACAGCGTCAGTCCGGGTTAGTTTCATTCAAAACATGCAAGTTAGAGTCCAAAACAAGGACAAAAGTGTTTGGAAAAGTAGATATGTTGGAGACGTATCATAAACCCACCCTGGGGTTTGTCAATCGTGGAAATCACTCCGGGACCCCAAAAAAGTGAGTAATAGTCGACGAAACGGGCTAGAAATTCGGTCAAAATTGTGAGTGTTGATGACCAACACGTAATCGCACCCTCGGGTTCAACAACTATGGAAGTCGCTTCGGGGCCCCAAAACGGTGAGTAATAACCCACGAAAAGGGTCAGAACTGGAAAAAAATTTGAGTGTTGACAACGCACACGAAACGCACCCCAGGGATCGTCAATCGTGGAAATCACTCTGGGGCCCCAAAACGGTGAGTAATAGTGCACGAAAGGACAAGAAAAGACCAAAATTATGAGTGTTGATGACCGACACGTAAACGCACCCCGGGGTTCGTGAATCGTGGAAATCACATTGGAACCCAAAACTGAGTAATAGCCAAGAAACGTGTCAGAATCGGCCAAAATTGCGAGTGTTCATAACCAACACGTAATCGCACACTCGGGTCACCAACTATGGAAATCGCTTCGGGACCGCAAAATGGTGAGTACTAGTCCATGAAACGGGCCAGAATTGGCCAAAACTGTGAGTGCTGATGTCCGACACGTAAATGCACCCCGGCGTTTGTTAATTATGGAAATCACTCCGGGACCCCAAAACAGTGAGTAACTAGCGTTGTGTCCCGCACATTTGCGCGGCTAGTATTACTACATATTTGTATGCATTTCTATTATGTTTATTATTGGTTATAAATTTCAGGTGTGGTCAACTGTTATTTAATTTAACTTGCGCTATATTTATGTTTTTATAATATTTTATTTTGAATATAAAGAAATATTGTAGTTAAATATCCCTGTAGTGGAATTTTACATAAACTACCAATCCATTATATTAGGTTTTTAGTAAGAGCCTTAGTATGTCACAACATGCCTCTATTAGCATTTACATTGTTCTTTGAGTAAAATGTCCCTCTAAACCTTGTTAATTTTAACATAAGAATTTGCAAAGAGTTACCTAATATTTACACTCTCTTCATCTATCTATCTGATTACTGGAGGTATATGTATTACAATTATTACTTTTTTTATTTACAATTGGATGCCTTTATATGGATTTACAAGCCTTCTCATTTTAATCTAACTATCTTTGCGCTTTACCTTGTAAGGCATTACAAGTATCCGTGTATTATTATTGAAATTACCAAGACATAATAATGAATGTAGCCACAACAATATTTGAATATGTGAGAACATACCATATGTTGTGCAGCTAGAAGAGGCGATTGTACTCCTAGTGGGTAAAACTATAGATTTTCCCTTATTTACGAGCAAGGTAGATTATTCACTTTGTTGGAGATGGAACACTTCTGTTGATGTGAGACCTCTGGAGTAACTTAACACACTCATGAATATGATTCATTAGACTATGTATGTGTGTGACAGAGTTTGTCTGTATGCACGTACATTGATATTGTACTCTTTGTTTTCTGAAAATATAATTTTGATATTTTACGTGTTTAAATAAACTTGGTAAATTAATATTTCATGTACTCTATAAAAATGCATACCATATTCCTAAATGATGTGATAATTTTTTTCCAATAATGTGATTATATGAGCATGCTTTTTGGTGGCCATCTTTTCTATGTGCATGGCCATCATGTATGTCTCATGCGTACTTCGTGAATACGTAAATGTTTCGTACATATTCTTGTGCATACAGATTTAATTGTATGTGTGAGATTATTTATACACTAATATTTTTTAATCCAGGACATAATCATTATGACTAATATATCTTCCACTGATATACTGGTAACAGATTTTATGTCATTTGTTTCTCAACTGGTGATAGTACATACTAATATAATCATCGATATAAATCCCACCAATCTTATTGGCTTGTATGTCGGCATGTGACTTATTTCCTTTTTTGGCGTTTTGTATTTTTTGTATTATCTATTGTGTAACCACCTAATTTAAAGCAGCATAGATCAATTTCACAAACATGAAGTTGCTTACAATACATACCATGTAGTGCATGTGACTTATTTCCTAATCCTATGACATGCACTATTAACTGAGATTTGTTACTACTAACATCAGTAAATTCTGCTCTCGGGCCTTATAGCACACCTAGATCGGATGGACTTCTATTGTGGTCGATTACAAACTCAATACAAACAAATATATGTCTTTTATTTTTATCATTAAATATTATCCGTGTAATTAGGACCAATTATGCAATCAACAGAAATTATTTTTGTTATTAATGGAGGTGAATATTTATAGTATGAAAATGTATGTAGCAAATCAGTTTTGCGCCCGCTGGACACCAACAAGCCTGTAATGTTTCTAAAAGAAAGACAAAGCGTGTAACGTGCTTGGAGTATATTTCTTCGAACTGAGCAATTATTTACACTGACTACACATTATATATTGCTTTTTTTATGTGTACGCACATTGTATATTTCTAACGCTAGCTAGTTTATGAGCCTTCAATTTCCAAAAAAGAGACGCTAGCTAGTTTGATCCTACTCCTAGCCGGACACATGCACATGTGCAGGTACAACTTTTTTGAATCATGTGTAGGTTCGCGTAGAATTTCAAGTTTGTTTCCTAGCCGGACATTGGAACATGTGCCTCCACGATTTGTTTGGGCGGTCAAAATCATGGGTTGACTCCTAGTAGTACTACACATGTTTAGCTTCTTCATGTACGTGCATGTCTCCAAGTCAATTCAAATAGAGATGGACGTACGTGCTTGAGCCATATGCCCAAGGAAATATGCTGACATCATTAGACGATTTATGTCTGGACTCCTGCCTATCTTGAATTATAGTAGTATCTGCTGCCTAGGAGCAGCCGTTTCCAATAGAAACTTCTTTTTTTTTAATCTGATAGTGTTGTACGTGTCCTTCTCATGTGGTTGATTTTTTTAGATGTGTCACGTACTACTACTACATGATTCTCTTTTTAGATCAAGTCATGCTCATGATTCGGACTGCACTTCCCTTCCTAGATATATGTACGTGACAGCCCTTCCCTCCCTAAATATATGTACGTGCCAGCCTTCATACCTAATATATGCCTATACACAATATTTGTATGTAACGTAATATCCTCAAATCTTAACCGTCAATAGTTTAAAATTAATGGCTGAGATAATTTAATATATGTGGTTAAACGTGATGGCTTGTTTGACTCTTGTTTTAATTATATAATAGATACTTCATGAAACGGGCCAGAATCGACCAAATCTTTGAATGTTGATGACCGACACGTAAGCGCACCTTGGGACTCAACAACTATGGAAATTGCTTTGGGACCCTAAATCGGTGAGTAATGGTCCATGAAACGGGCCAGAATCGACAAAAACCGTGAGTGTTGATGACCGACACGTAAACGCATCCCGGGGTTCGTCAATCGTGGAAATCACTCCGAGACCTCAAAACAGTGAGTAACAGTCCATGAAACGGCCCAGAACCGGCCAAAATTGCGAGTGTTGATAACCAACACGTAATCGCACCCTGGGGTTCAACAACTATGAAAATCGCTCCGGGGCCCAAAACGGTGAGTAATAGTCCACGAAAACGGTCAGAATTGGACAAAACTATGAGTGTTGATGACGCACACGTAAACGCACCCTGGGGATTGTCAATCGTGAAAATCGCTCGGGACCCCAGAACGGTGAGTAATAGTGCATGAAATGGACCAGAATCAGTCAAAATTGTGAGTGTTGATGAACGACACGTAAACGCACCCCGGGGTTTGTCAATCGTGGAAATCACTCAGGGACCCCAAAACAGTAATTAATAATCCACGAAACCGGCCAAAATCGGCCAAAATTGCGAGTGTTGATGACCGACACGTAAACCCACCTAGGGTTCGTCAATCGTGGAAATCACTCCGGGACCCCAAAAAAGTGAGTAATAGTCGACGAAACAGGCCAGAATCGTCCAAAATTGTGAGTGTTGATGACCAACACGTAATCGCAACCTGGGGTTCAACAACTAAGTAAATCTCTTCGGGGTCCCAAAACGGTGACTAATAGTCCACGAAAAGGGTCAGAATTGGACAAAATTGTGAGTATTGACAACGCACACGTAAACTCACCCCGGGGATCGTCAATCGTGGAAATCGCTCTAGGACCCCAAAATGGTGAGTAATAGTGCACGAACGAACAAGAATAGACCAAAATTGTGAGTGTTGACGACCGACAGATAAACGCACCCCGGGGTTCGTGAATCGTGGAAATCACTTTAGGAATCCAAAAGTGAGTAATAGACAAGAAACGGGTCAGAATCGGACAAAATTGCGAGTGTTGATGATCAACACATAATCGCACACTCGGGTCATCAACCATGGAAATCGCTTCGGGACCCAAAACGGTGAGTGTTGATGTGCGACACGTAAACGCACCCCGGGGTTCGTTAATCTTGGAAATCACTCCGGGACCCCAAAACAGTGAGTAATAGTTCATGAAACGGGCCAGAATCGACCAAACCTTGATGACCGACACGTAAGCGCACCTTGGGGCTCAACAACTATGGAAATTGCTTTGGGACCCCAA
>NC_041387.1:677988201-678016398 GCF_002162155.2 Triticum dicoccoides
AATAGTGAGTAATAATCCACGAAACGGACCAAAATCGGCCAAACTTGCGAGTGTTGATGACCGACACGTAAACCCACCCAGGGGTTCGTCAATCGTGGAAATCACTCCGGGACCCCAAAAAAGTGAGTAATAGTCGACGAAACGGGCCAGAATCGGCCAAAATTGTGAGTGTTGATGACCAACACGTAATCACACCCTGGGGTTCAACAACTATGGAAATCGGTTAGGGGCTCCAAAACGGTGAGTAATAGTCCACGAAAAGGGTCAGAACTGGACAAAATTGTGAGTGTTGACAACGCACACGTAAACGCACCCCGGGGATCGTCAATCGTGGAAATCGCTCTCGGACCCCAAAACCGTGAGTAATAGTGCACGAAAGGATAAGAAAAGACCAAAATTATGAGTGTTGATGACCGACACATAAACGCACCCCGGGGTTCGTGAATCGTGGAAATCACTTTGGGAACCCAAAACTGAGTAATAACCAAGAAACGTGTCAGAATCGGCCAAAATTGCGAGTGTTGATGACCAACACGTAATCGCACACTCAGGTCGCCAACTATGGAAATCGCTTCGGGACCCCAAAATGGTGAGTACTAGTCCATGAAACGGGCCAGAATTGGCCAAAACTGTGAGTGTTGATGTCCGACACGTAAATGCACCCCGGGGTTCGTTAATCGTGGAAATCACTCCGGGACCCCAAAACAGTGAGTAATAGTTCATGAAACGGGCTAGAATCGACCAAACCTTTGAATGTTGATGACTGACACGTAAGCGCACCTTGGGACTCAACAACTATGGAAATCGCTTTGGGACCCCAAATTGGTGAGAAATGGTCCAGGAAACGGGCCAGAATCGACAAAAACCGCGAGTGTTGATGACCGACAAGTAAACGCATCACGGGGTTCGTCAGTCATGGAAATCACTCCGGGAACCCAAAACAGTGAGTAATAGACCATGAAACGAGCCAAAATCGGCCAAAATTGCGAGTGTTGATGACAAACACATAATCGCATCCTCGGGTTCAACAACTATAAAAATCGCTTCAGGGCCCCAAAACGGTGAGTAATAGTCCACGAAAAGGGTAAGAATTAGACAAAACTATGAGTGTTGACGACGCACACGTAAACGCACCCTGGGGATTGTCAAATGTGGAAATCGCTCTGGGACCCTAGAACGGTGAGTAATAGTGCACGAAACGGACCAGAATCAGTCAAAATTGTGAGTGTTGATGATGGACACGTAAACGCAACCCGGGGTTCGTCAATCGTGGAAATCACTCAGGGACCCCAAAACAGTGAGTAATAATCCACGAAACGGGCCAAATTCGGCCAAAATTATGAGTGTTGATGACCGACACGTAAACCCACCCTGGGTTCGTCAATCGTGGAAATCACTCCAGGACCCCAAAAAAGTGAGTAATAGTCGACGAAACGGGCCAAAATCGGCCAAAATTGTGAGTGTTAATAACCAACACGTAATCGCACCCTAGGGTTCAACAACTATGGAAATCGCTTCGGGGCCCCAAACCGGTGAGTAATAGTCCACGAAAAGGGTCAGAACTGGACAAAATTGTGAGTGTTGACAACGCACACGTAAACGCACCCCGGGGATCGTCAATCGTGGAAATCGCTCTCGGACCCCAAAACCGTGAGTAATAGTGCACGAAAGGATAAGAAAAGACAAAAATTATGAGTGTTGATGACCGACACATAAACGCACCCTGAGGTTCATGAATCATGGAAATCACTTTGGGAACCCAAAACTGAGTAATAGCTAAGAAACGTGTCAGAATGGCCAAAATTGCGAGTGTTGATGACCAACACGTAATCGCACACTCAGGTCACCAACTATGGAAATCGCTGCGGGACCCCAAAATGGTGAGTACTAGTCCATGAAATGGGCCAGAATTGGCCAAAACTGTGAGTGTTGATGTCCGACACGTAAACGCACCCCGGGGTTCGTTAATCGTGGAAATCACTTCGGGACCCCAAAACAGTGAGTAATAGTTCATGAAACGGGCCAGAATCGACCAAACCTTTGAATGTTGATGACTGACACGTAAGCGCACCTTGAGGCTCAACAACTATGGAAATCGCTTTGGGACCCCAAATTGGTGAGTAATGGTCCACGAAACGTGCCAGAATCGATAAAAACCGCGAGTATTGATGACCGACAAGTAAACGCATCCCGGAGTTCGTTAGTCGTGGAAATCACTCTGGGACCCCAAAACAGTGAGTAATAGTCCATGAAACGGGCCAAAATTGTGAGTGTTGATGACAAACACGTAATCGCATCCTCGGGTTCAACAACTATGAAAATCGCTTCGGGGCCCCAAAACGGTGAGTAATAGTCCACGAAAAGGGTCAGAATTGGACAAAACTGTGAGTGTTGACGACGCACACGTAAACGCACCCTGGGGATTGTCAAACGTGGAAATCGCTCTGGGACCCCAGAACGGTGAGTAATAGTGCATGAAACGGACCAGAATCAGTCAAAATTGTGAGTGTTGATGACGGACACGTAAACGCACCCCGGGGTTCGTCAATCGTGGAAATCACTCAGGGACCCCAAAACAGTGAGTAATAATCCACAAAACGGGCCAAAATCGGCAAAATTTGCGAGTGTTGATGACCGACACGTAAACCCACCCTGGAGTTCCTCAATCGTGGAAATCACTCCGGGACCC
Organism: Triticum dicoccoides; assembly: GCF_002162155.2. NCBI lineage: Eukaryota > Viridiplantae > Streptophyta > Magnoliopsida > Poales > Poaceae > Triticum > Triticum dicoccoides. Next base: position 677,990,891 of record NC_041387.1, read on the forward strand.
CAAAAAAGTGAGTAATAGTCGACGAAACGGGCCAAAATTGTGAGTGTTAATAACCAACACGTAATCGCACCCTGGGGTTCAATAACTATGGAAATCGCTTCGGGGCCCCAAAAAGATGAGTAATAGTCCACGAAAAGGGTCAGAAGTGGACAAAATTGTGAGTGTTGACAACGCACACGTAAACGCACCTCAGGGATCGTCAATCATGGAAATCGCTCTCGGACCCCAAAACGGTGAGTAATAGTGCACGAACGGACAAGAATAGACCAAAATTGTGAGTGTTGATGACCGACAGGTAAACGCACCCCGGGATTCGTGAATCGTGGAATCACTTTGGGAACCCAAAAGTGAGTAATAGCCAAGAAACGGGTCAGAATCGGCCAAAATTGCGAGTGTTGATGACCAACACATAATCGCACAATCGGGTCACCAACTATGGAAATCGCTTCGGGACCCCAAAACGGTGAGTACTAGTCCATGAAATGGGCCATAATTGGCCAAAACTGTGAGTTTTGATGTCCGACACGTAAACGCACCCCGGGGTTCGTTAATCGTGGAAATCACTCTGGGACCCCAAAACAGTGAGTAATAGTTCATGAAACGGGCCAGAATCGGCCAAAATTGTGAGTGGTTATGACCGACACGTAAACGCACTCCAGGGTTCGTCAGTCGTCGAAATCACTCGGGGACCTCAAAACAGTTAGGAATAATCCATGAAACGGGCCAGAATCGGCCAAAATTGTGAGTGTTGATGACCAACACGTAAACGCACCCTGAGGTTTGTCAATCATGGAAATCACTTCGGGACCCCAAAACAGTGAGTAATAATCTTTCAAAATATGCCCAATTGTGAACTAATTATAGCGTGGAGGGTGACCCCTGCTCATCCAGCGGCCGTGTACGCCCTTCAATCCATTGGCTTGCTATTGGTCTGATAAGAAACTAGATCAGTAGTTTGATCCCTGGCGGTTTCCAATTTAGAAACGCCTGGTTAGTGGTTTCTCCGATCACCAGCCTCCCTGCCTGCCCAGGTGCCCTGACCTTGTACGAGGTGAGCGATCAGAAGGGTGTTCGGGTGGTTGCATGATGGTGAGACTTCTACACTACAACAACGGTGGGTGCACATCTCTTTTCTTTTTTGTAGCCCAAGGTATCCACCAAATAAGATCCAATTAAAAAGAAAAATAAATGTAGTCACCTGCTTCGGGATTTTTAGGGTTTCATACTTTTAACTACCTTAACTTCCCCAAATATGTTGTTTTCGTTGTAAAATCCATGCCATGACACTTGTGTCAAAAAAGGTGGATGAGCTTGCATGTTAAAGAAAAAATGAATATAGATTGATGAGTGACTTTTCATTGCCTCTTTGGAATGATTAAGTTGTTCTGATATCATGGGCACTCAGTCGAAACTCGTAGTTGGTAAACTCCAAGATTGCATTACCTATATCAAATTTTGTATGTGTATGTTGTGTGCATCCTTGGCTTGATTATATGCTGTGAGTCGTCCCCGCTAGGTTTCCCTCCCCGCGCCGCCACCCGCGAGGCGGCCGGCGAGGGCCCCCAGATCTGATCGCTGTGCGCCTCCCCTCCTCCTCCCTCCTCCCTCGCCGTCGCCAGGGGACGCGGCCGGGCGAAGCCCGACCGGCGCCGGTGGCGGCGGGGCCTGGTCTTCCCCTGGCGCGACGGGGCGGCGCGGGCCGCTCCTTCGGGTGCGGGCGCGGCATGGCCGGCTGCGCGGTGGTGTGCGCCTCGCCGTGGCGGCCGTCCCGTCCGGCAGGCGACGCGGGCTGCGGGCGGCGTGGGCGGCGGCTGGGGTCCGGCTTCGGGCCCTCGGCGGCTGCGTTGGTTCCCCTCCGTCGCGGGCGTGCGGTGGTGGTGCGGCTCGGCCGGTGGCGGTCCGGCGACCTGGTGGTGGTTGCCGGCGGCACGTGTGGTGGTGGTGCTTCCTCTTGGCGGCTCTCTATGCGGGGAGGCAGGGGAGCGGCTTGGACAGGGTTGGCGGCGTCGACGGCGTGCCAGCTGCAGCGCGAAGGCGGGAACTTTACGGGCCTCGGAGATCCCGATCGGGCCTGTGCGGCCACGTGCCTGGTATGTTCCTGCTATTCCGTCCGGTTCAGCTACTGTCGAGACGGTGGAGGTGGGGCCCTCCCACGTGCCGACGGTGCTACTGCCCTAGTCCCGGCTCCTCTCCTTTGTGCAGACCATGCTTCACGGTGCCGTGGTGAGACGGCGTGAGAAGCTTTGAGACCGGGTTGGCGCAGGGTGAGGGTCTGTTTGGTGGCGAGCTCTGGAGTGCCTGAGGTGGTGGTTGGGATTGGGAGAAATCTCTGTTGGCTTAGCCGACACTGACGCGGTGGCGCTTGTGGGTACCGCCTGACCTTCCTGAAGGGCGTCGGGGCTACCCTTCCTCTCTCCTCACAGCGTACCGGGGGAAACCCTTGGCAGCAGCGTCGTCATCGTCGCGTTCCTTCTTGGAGGTGCTAATTGGTACCGGCGCTTCGGAAGATCGAAGCTTGGTGGGCGATCTCCGGTGGGTGCAGCGGCCTCGAGGCTTCTTCGTTTTTTTGTCGATCCGCCATTGTTGGCATTAGTTTCTTTTCTATTTTCTTTTTCTTTTCTTTTGGGCGTGACTGTGCTGCTTCCGCCCCAGCACCTATCGTTGGATGTTCGGTTGGTTGCTTTGTATACAAAGCGGGGGGAAACCCTTTTTCGGTGATTATATGCTGTCCAGTGTTGTAAGATGGACCAACTGTATCAACACCCAACTTGTACCACCAGAGATTATAGCTGGTAGCGATAATCAGTATCAAAGTTATTCAGAGAAAATAACTTTTTGGGGAGCTTTTTTTAGCATATTTGTTATGGTTCCTGTGGCAACTATCATCTTTCATATTCAAATGATACATGGCCATTGTCATTGCGGATGTCACAAACCATCTCTAGAGAGATTGAATCACTGCATCAAACTTGAGTAGAATATAAGAAAAACATCACAATTATTTGTCCAAGATTTGAAAGGTATACAAGAATAATAGTGCACTATTTTCTCGCCACGAGTCTGCAATACAAAATGGGTAGCCAAACAATGTTGATTACATATAAATTACAAATTAGTGTCTGAAATCGGAAAAATCAGACAAATTGTTGAGATCACACCATGTCTAAGAGATCGGAGTTGAAAGTTTCTCCCAAACGGAGTCTGAGCTTCAAAACAGGCCATTCGCCAAGAAGCTTGGTTAGAATGGGCAATAAAGCTACTAAAACGGAAATTCCTGTGGCCAACCAATGGAGACGCGGGGCTAACACCGTGTATAAACCAGTTGAAAAAGCCATAGTAGTTGCCACATATGCAAACCACATGAGCTTCTTAGTGAAAGATGTGTAATAAATCAAGAACTCATAATCCTCCCACCTTGCTATGACACATATGAAAGCAACGGCAAATGAGGAGCACATTGCTAAGGTGTCAAAGATCAAGAATGCTTGAAATGCAACCTTCCGAGACATGATCAGAAGTCCCTCGCTTCCATCAACACTGCTGTATCCTCCGGGCAGGGTGAAAGCAGCAGCAAAGGTGATTGTCGTAATGAGAATGGCCACTAATGAAATGTTGGTTGTGTATGTCTTAGTTAGTGACTTTGCATCCTTCCTTCCAGCATCGATTGCTTGTTGCTTGGCTTTCCCGTGAAGATTGTAGAGAGATCTGGCATTTTGGGCATCTGCTTTTAGCATAAGCATCAAGACTTCATTCTGCATGATTTTGAATGAAGGTATAAATGCAGTTCACAGGATAATAAAGCTTAGCTATTCTACTATATGTGAATAAAAGAGGTGTTCCTCCTAGTCTGTAAGTTTTTGGTGGCAAACTAAAGCTACGTCAGCTAATAAATGAAATAATCGAACTTGTTATTATAATATATTGAGTGTAGAACATCAATAAGGCATACATTTCTGCACCATAGAGCAGCAGCACCCGTGAGGTTGCCAGAAACGACGTCGGTTGTCATTCTTGATCCGGCACGGCCTGGAGTCCGAGACCTTGGGGCCTGTGGATAGCCTGTTTTTAATTGCTTCTCCTTTACTGTTGTTGGGTGTTAGGGACGTCGGCAACTAGACATTAGCCGACTAACTGGTCATCTATGGCATATTTGGCCTGTTAGTGACGGGCATGTGTACAGTGTACTAGTATTGTGGACATTAATTTATCTAGGTTAATGTTTATATTGTCAAGAATTTCCTTATAACATGGAAAGATTTGCCCAGAAAAGGGGGGAGGAGGCAGGCATGCTCTGCAGCCGAGCAACAATTGGGTAATAGGCGTGGACTTCGACGTTAAATGTGTGCTTGGACTCTATCCAGATAATTACAATGTATCTAGCAAAAATCTCACACATTTAACAAATAATTGGCAAGGATATGAATAAAAATGACCAAAGGGGGCATTGACAAGCAACAGCTTGGTAGCATAGCAAAGTGACCCATATTCTTGAGCGCTAGTGGGTGGTAGGCTGATTTACACACAAATCAAGCACATCCAGTAAAAAATGTCCTGGGGGTGGGTCACTTTTGATGATGATTATATGACCAAATATGACTCCAGTACCTATATGATCGATTAACCTTTGCTAAAAGCCCGGGTGAGTAGTCATCCTAAGTAACAAACACAGGAAACAAGAAGGAATATTCCTTCATCCGACCACTAGCTAGGATTAGGTCTCCAGGATTAACAATCAAGGCATACTATTAAAAAACATATACATAAATAATTTTAAGAGCCATGTAGTAGTGCCAAGTGTCAATATGTATATATGTATTTAAGCAAACGGTTTTATTTGAACAGCAAATGGTTAACTAGACTTGAAAACATGTCTAATGTATGTGCATACCCAGTTTAAAGTCTTGGCATTCTCCATGACGTACTTCAGTTCCCAAGCCGCTGAAACACCGATGTTGTCAAGCACTGTCGCATCTATATCCTCGTGAGATAGTAAAATACTAACTAGTTCCGGATCACACTTCCGGACTGCATAATGTAGAGCGGTTTTTCCAGTCTTGTCTTGCATGTTGATGAGTTTGCGAAGTAGCGGTGTCGTCAGGACAAATTTAACGAACTTTATTTGGTTATCCCATACAGCTCTATGAAGCAATGTCCCACCATTTTTTTGGCGGTAAGGAGCATCAGGGCAGTGTTTCAGAAGCTCTCGAGCAGCATTAATTCGACCTCGATATGCGGCAGCGGCAAGGAGAGGATCACCCATGATGTTTATTTCATATCCTTTGGTTGGATCATGTAACAGTATTACTTGTAACATGTCAATCTTGTCAAAAAGTACAGCATGCCTTGTTGGAGTAACTTTATTAATGTCTTCAGTGATCATTAGTCCAGGATAGTTTTTCAGAATCTGCTTTGCCATTTCTGAAGAAAAATTATCAAGAAACGACTGTTAACATCATGAAATGATATTGCAACAATTAAGTTGATGTTTAGTAACTGTAATTTGCACTCCACGTATTAATCAAGCCTCACCTGGATTCTCATTTCTGACTGCAGCATGTAGGCAATTGCGTTCGTGTAGTCCTCCCGTGTACGAAGAAAGAGGATCTTGAACTAGTTGCTCATACACACGTGTAAAATTCCTTGTCAAGGCGAAGAACATGGGTGACTCGTTGCGTTCGCTCACAGCTCGCGACAGAGAAGGCTCTGCTGTAATCAGCTCCAGCGCAACCTCCTCATGCCCGTTGCGAATGGCATGGTGTAGTGCGTTAAATCCACATTTGTCTTGTTTTAAGATTGCTTGCTCCATTCCTAGATGATTATTAAGGGGACATCATACACCGGACCACACCATATTTAAGATCGATTGGAGAAAATACTGTAAAGATAATCAAAAACAAATAACCGAAAAGACAGTTAAAAAGTCAATCAACTGAAGCAAAAAGTGAGCTTGTTATTAAGCATGAACTCTGAAAAAAGTAACACACCTTATACAATAGCACCGGGTAGTCGCAAGATGAAGATAGCTTTGCAGTAATGCTGTGTTGGGATGGCAAGTACTTAAGGCACCTGGAAGTCGATGTACCACTTCAACTATTCATGGATGGAAACCAAGTTAGTTTATCATCTGCATACGTACAGAACGACTTGACTGCTCGTTCGACAACACGGTAAAATTGTCTAGGATTACCACTTGCCAGTTATTTTAGCAATTACATCTCAATCATTAAGTTTTAAACAACATCGCAATCTTTCCTGTTTACAGATCACAAGTTGTTTTACTAAACAAAAGTCAAGTGGTTTGTTGAACCTGATAAGAACAGGCTGTAGTTTGTTGAACTCAACTCCCCCTATGGGAGTGGGAGGCCTATGTAAAAACAATTACTGCAAAGTAACAAATTGTGGCCATAAATTAAATATGTAGTGAATACCATGAGATCCAAATCAGTGACGAGCAACTTACGACTAATCTAAGTTATGCTTTAATTTAATTATTTGATAGGTCGACAGTGGCTTTTCTTCCCCTAAGTCCAACAGAAAAGTACAAATGCCAGTTTTAAATGAACACTCCAGGTCCATAGGACAATGGCGAGTTCTGAATCGTCAGCATATATACTACTCACTCATTTGGGCAATTTGCTTATTCAACTTTGACGAATGCGTAAGAGGTAAGACCATGGATGTGCAATTTCTCAGAAACTGCCGATTCCATGCACACCATTTCTTGCTGCGTCTGCAGGCATAAAACAGTCCTCAATACGGAGTATCACTTCATACTGTGTGTGATGGAGAACCAACGCAGGAATGCTTTCTCGTAGCTTTGCTTGTAATGGCTCATCTCGTCTGTAAGGAACATAACGGCAGGGTGTTCATTCTTAAGGTGTCGAGCTTCTTCGACATCTGCAATTGCTTATGAAAATGAGCCGAAGATCTGCGTAATAGTGCTGCGATCAAATGAAAAGAACATTAACAGTTCCAACAGATAGAACCAAATACAAAAACCTACGTGTTAGCTGCAATAAATCAAAAGGTTCCATGGTGATAACAGTCGGTATTGCACAGGGTAAATATAAACATCTGAATTATCTTTGACCTATGTTGTCAGTCTTTCATAGATGTAAAACAATTTCTTGAGAAAATCAAATATATCTAGAACAAAGTTTAAAGGTATCGTGATAAAGTCATACTCCCTTCATCCCAATTGACGTGGCACACGCGTTTCAAATTACAAGTTTGACCATCAATTTAACCGACTAAACATTAGTTATCTGTCACAAAATGTGAATCACCAAAACTGTATCCAGAAAAAGTTTTCAATGGTATGATTATTATGACACATACTCTCTCCATATCAAAATATAAGACATTTTTGTAGGCTAGTTTAGCCTATAAAGTCTTATATTTTGGTACAGAGGTAGTATTATTGATGAAATTAGTGGTCACAGTTAAATCACGAAACGTGAGGACGCTGTGTAAATGGGGATGGTGGGAGTATTACTCGAGAATCCTACAGATTAGTTCTTTTTCTTCTTTCAGATACGAATCGGACATGGACAAGTTTGAAATCGATACTCCCCATCTAACCAGTACTAAGATCTGGTAAAACCTATGAGATCAACCATGTACATGATGCATCACCCCTCCAAATTAATCAATGGATGGCAAATATACAAACAGAAATACTAGCTAACAAATACAATCTAGATCACCCGCAATGCAACTGGTGGTCTCTACAAGAGAACGGGGCCAAAATTTCCATGTACAAGGTAGACTGATCAGTGTGTGTCAACATCGTTGGATCCACTTGGATGGAAAACAGAGCAAGAACCCGTATAATATCTTATAAGGGACATGTACACTTAGATCACCTTGATTTCCAGAAAAGATGGCACTACAAAAATATTAAGCAGAAAAATAGCCAAGATAATTGACTAGATCTTGAGAAGATCAGTACCACCAAATGCTGGATCTGTGATGCATTGAGCAAATAAGTAGTAGTATGTGAGAAAATGGAGTAAAAGGGAGACTCACCGTGCACTGTTCAAGCTGCAACTCACTGGTATTCCTCCTGCGCTTTTGACTCTTCTTTGGACTAGTCTCCTGTTACTAAACAAACTCTACACAATTAGCACTCCCAGAAGTAGAGGTTCCTACATAGATAATTCCTCACTTTACAATCAGTTTGTGTCTCCAATGGCACATGTTTCATGCAGGTAGCATATCAAGAATCTAGATGTTTATGCCTTTTAGCAACAAAAAGGAAAAATAAAGCGGCACACAATGAAATATGATTCTTGGTCTATAAAGGACTAGAATATTGTGTATGCATATCAGTAAAACAGCCAATGATCACATGTCTAGAGGCAATCAACTAAACTACAAGCAGTGTTTAGTGAATTTGGTTAAACATCGCATTTTATCAATGTTACCATCGACCAACCAGGTTACCTACAAACACGATATCGTCCATCGACTACATATGTATCTGTAGAAAGAGAGGATCTGCTGTGGATATGTGCGCCATAAGCAGATCACTCTGTCACTGGACAAATAACAGGGAAGGAAAACAAGGTCATTTCAGAATATCAGGTTGCCCATTTTTGTCTTTCTGGATTCCATAATTTTTCTTCTTAGTTAAGAGTGCATTTCTAGTAATGTACCCTCAATAGCAAATCTGTACCTTGTTTTCTGCATCAACTGCTTCTGCTCTCAATCTGCCAATCTCATCATCCTTCTCTCTGGCTGCCACTTGCAGCTCCTGTATGTTCTGCTGAAGCTTTTGTGCTGCTTCAGTAGCTTTTGCTGCCTCCACTTCTTTTAACTTGTTTATCTCTGCTCGTAAGTCTCTTGCGATGTCCTCGTGAGCAGAATTGTTTTGCATGCTCTACATGACTTGCAGCTTCCTTCAGTTGCATCTACAGTGTTGAGAACAGCCATGCTGCCCATGCACGCAAAACAATGATTACATGCACAAGCTAGATCGAATACTTTTGATCTACAGAACCAATATTTCTGTAAATACCTCTGGTCCTGTGTCGAAAAGAGCTACACATGTACTGGAATCCTCCAGGTCGCTCTGTTAGAGTTCTACATTGAACACGTAAGGTATGATATCAGCAGCAACATAACTTGATAGAAATTCAGTATTTCCTTCTACAAGTTAAAATCCCACAGAGATGCACAATAAAAATCCTCAATTAGAAGGGCATAAGCCTACACAAACTCCTCCCTCAGAGATCGAGCCAGAACAAGGCCAAAATAGTGATCAGTTTTTCCACCACAAGCAACATGCGTCATTGAAAATAACTAATTAAGTCAAGAGGAAGGCATCAAATCATCGGCGAGCTTGGGATTAGCACCAGGACGCATCTCCGTGTAGGCTGCCTTCCATCTCACAAGGCTAACACACAGATAAATCATACTGAGATGGAAGCATTTGAAACAAAATCAAGCATAGTGCTTCCGTACATTGTGTTCTTGCTGTCAGCTATAGCAATGGGTAGAGTTTCAGTTTCAGAGTTGCACTTTGGTGTCTCCTAATTTCAGCTAATTAATCATCATCATTCGGTGAGCCTACCTTGAGCTTCTGATTTGTAATGCACCAGGTAAGTTAAGTAGGTAAATAAGATGAGAGATCCCAGTTTTTCAGAGCTACTACCTCCGTCCCAGTGTCAAAAACGCTCTTATATTATGGGAATGGAGGGAGTAATTTACTGAACCTAAGGTATGACTGAATGATCAAATTCAGGGCAATTATTTTCAGAGTCCCAGGAAAGTAACCACGACAGGCTTTAGGGTATCAATTTACTGAACTAAAATTGAACAGAAAGGAAGCCAGTTTTCAAAGCAATTGATTACTTTGTCAATATCTCTTATCCCCTACCAAATCCATTCAAGGCAGAATGTACCGGGTCTGAAATATTTATGCATGGATGCAAGCGCAGAAGCCTTACTTACATCCTTGTACGACGTGCTCTCCTTGAATAATTTGATGCAGGAGACAAGCAAAAGTTGTAGTGATCAGCCCTGGTGATTGGTGAAGATCCCCATCATCCAATTTTCCTCTGCATCTATATGGTTTAGGGATTCTGAGAAGAAACAGAAACAAAATGTAGGCAAAACAGAGCAGCACAATGCTCATGAACATTTAATGTCTGGACATCAAGGGAATAACCATATACATATATTTCTCCTTAATACTACCAAACTCAAGATTACTTGTCAGGCTAACGACACCATAAGCACCACACTGAAATTACCAAGTACTTACACACAAGCATATATTATTTCCTTCAGAGAAACCCCACGTGCATACCTACGTACACAGGTCTGTTATTACGAGCCCAGAAACTACAACACTTCACTCATTTTACGCCCTGCATATTGTTGTACTAAAATAGCTACCAAGTCTGACTAAGCGAGCTCTCACCAACGGTACCACCAAAAGCAAAGGACCAATTTACATCCATCTCACCAACCACCAGGAGGCCGGATCTGCAGAACAACGGTGCACGAACGACGGATCACTTCCGCCAGGGGGGCGCCGTCCTCGCCAGAGAGCTGCTGCTCCTCCGGGAGAATGCACAACTCAGAGTAGATCCACGCTTTGATGTTGTCAACGGCCTGTCTGCGCTTCATCGCACGTTCAATGACTTTCTTCCCGGTCACCGTCCTGACAGAGATGCGCATCTGACCGCTCCGACGCGTGATGCCGCGAAACGCGACACGAAGGGTAGATTCATTTTGCACGTCGTAGTCAGCCAAGGTGCGGCCATCCTCCAGCTGCTTCCCGGCAAAGAAGAGACGCTGCCTGCCTGGGGGGATGCCGGTTTCATCGAAAAACTTTGCCTTGACACTGTACAGACTATCTTCTCCCTCAACACCATCGTCATGATCTTGCCACTCCGTGCCCTAATAAAGATGTGCATCCCTTGGGGAACAAGGTGAAGGGTGAGGGTGGACTCCTCCTCGATGTTGTAGTCCTCCAGGCTGCAGCTGTCCACCAGCAGCTCACTGCCAAACATGAGTCTCTGCTGGCCTGCAGGGATGCCCTCCTTGTCTTGTATCTTTTCCTTGACATCGTAGATTGTATTTGATCTCATGACCTCAAGAGTGATTGTCTTTAAACAGTGGGTCTTTCTGTTTCTGAGAAAAATTGAACAGTTGATCTTGACAAAGATCTGCATCTGTTGAACAAGCACACAAAACATTAGCATCTTATTAGACAAAGGCTTTCATTGAAGACACCAAACGGTAAATAAAAAGAACAGTGGCAGTTCTAACAGATAATAAAAGGGCAGCCCCAGTGCATGTAGCTCCCGCTTGCGCAGGGTCTGGGGAAGGGTCCGACCACTTTGGGTCTATTGTACGCAGCCTTTCCCTACATTTCTGCAACAGATAATAGAACTAAAAAAAGAAATCTGCACATTAACCACAACAAACCATCAGGTTCCACGGTGATAACTGTCGGTGTTGCGAATTTAGTGATAAATACAATTATCAGGACAGTTTGGGCTATGTTGTCAGTTCTTCACGTACAACCATGTCTTAGGAAAATCAAGTATCTTACACAAAGTTGACAGATATTGTGATATAAATACATAATACTCAAGAATCCTACAGTTTGCAAAATAGATGATTCACTGGCCAGAAACAAGTGTGGGGCAATGTTAAGCGATGAATTGAACAGAAGCAGGAAGACCTTCAAGTTGCTATAGTTCTCATGTGCAACTTGCAAGGTTAATTCATTAGGGAGCCTGTCAGCAATGTTGGATCCACCCAGATGACAAAGGGTGAAAGAAACAGCTATCTTATAAGGAATATGAACACTTGAATCCACTCGATTTCTAGAAAAGATAACACTACAAAATTGTTTACAGCAAATGAACCGAGAAAAATCGTCTAGATCTCGAGGAGATAAGCAACACAAATGCTGATTCTGGGATGCATCGGGCAAAGGTGGAGCAGGGTGAGGGCGTGAGAAAAGACGAGCGAAAGGGAGACTCACCGTGCACCGTTCAAGATGCATCTCACTGGTAAGCTTCGTGCGCTTTTCTTTACTAGTCTCCCCATTGGTAAGCTTCCTGCGCTTTTTTTGACTAGTCTCCTCATTGGTAAGCTTCCTGCGCTTTTGACTAGTCTCCTGTTACGAAACAGACTCCAGTCTGTTAGCACTCCCCCAGAAACTGATTATCCTATATGGAAATCAAACTTAATAATTCCTAATTAGCTTTCCAGTAACCTTCCTTTGGTTGTATATCTTGCATTATTAACAAAACAGGACCCCATGGAGTTTTAGTAAGTACCTTCAGTAGAGAGTTATCAGCATCAGGAAGAGCTTCTTCATGGGCTTCGGAATCCACCAAGTCGTGCTCTTGAAGTTCTGCGTCATCAGTCGCAGCAGCATGATTTCACCGAAATTGGGCGCTTCGTCGTACAAGTTAAAATGACAACCAAATTGATATTGAGCAGGCAGGTCATAAACCTACATAGACAAGTCCCTGACCCAAAGGGATCGAGAAAAAAACGGGAAAATGATGCCAATTTCTTCACCCAAATCATCCAAAAGAGAGAAGAGGAGATCCAATTCTCACCAGCGAGCTTGGGATTGGCACCGGGAGGCAGCTGGGCGTAGGCCGCCTTCCACCTCTCCCTGCTCGCCTCCGCCTGCAATCAATCACAAACGCAACAGCCAGCATTATTCATGGAAACCCCAAATGGATAAATGGAAACCCTAGAGGAGAGGAGAGGAAACGAAACTCGCGAACCACCTGGAGGAGGCGGGCATGGAGGCTCTTCTCGCGGGCGTCCGACAGCGTGACGGCCTCCTCCAGGCGCGCGCGGTCGGCGGCGAGCGCCTCCACCCGCGGCAGCAGCCCCTGGAGCCGCTCGTACACGCGCCGCCACTCCGCGGAGGGGAACTCCAGCGGCGCCGCCTCCGGGCCGCCGCCGCTCATGGAGACGGAAGATGATTTATTTGTTCCCCCCTAGCGGTTGCCCTGGAGCGGAGAGCAGATGAGATCAAATGCAGGTGGGCGAGGCTGGGATCGACGGGAAGCTCGCGGGACGGGGGATCCGATGGTGCGGCGCGGGTGAGGAGGGGATTTGAACTTCTCGGTCACGAGCAGTCGCAAGGAAGCTCCTCATCCATCCATGGCGGCGGCAGGAGGAGGGTGGAGAAGACAGAGACAGAGATGAGTCCTCTTTTACTCCTTGACCGTGTCTTTCTCCCTTTCTCCCCTCTTCTTTTCCCTCTTCCACCACAAAATGACCGATTTGCCCTTGATTTACCGATTTTCCCTTTTCGACTATGGCGTTGGCGGGTGAGAGATGTTAGTTGTGGTTGATCTAGGCAAGCGGCTAGTGGACAACGCCTTTGAACCGGTGTGTCAGATCTATAGAATTACGAAACTGCTCCACACACGACACTGCAGTGCCCGATCTGTGCACGGCCAGCAAATCCAGCGGTCAGTGCCCTTCCAATCCTAGGCATGTCCGGCTGGATGTAATCGCCGTGCATGAATCGTCTGTTGTTTCATCGTTCGCATATAGCACTGCTCATAGAATTAAGAGGCGCATGGACACACCTCTATTCGACGTGCCACAAAAACAAGGGCTTCTATATTCGCGCCGCGCCGACCATCTTTGTCGACTCGCAAAGTGGGTAATGGTGCATCCTGACTCCATTGGATCTCCAATGAATGCCTCGGCCATGCTGGGATTATGCATGTTTTACCTCTCGAGGCCATTTTTTTTTTTGCACTGCTAAATGCTGGCATACTGTGTGTGCTTAAGGGCTGCATTTTGATGTGTGAGAATAATGGTCATCTTACTTAATTCACTTCACATGATGCACCATAGCAATTCTATGTCACTGTTTTTTATTCATAGCATTATTTTTCAGAAATTAGTAGTGCATTTAAACCATATTTCCCAGGAAAAAAAACAATTGTCATTTTGTAGCAACTTATAATTTCGACTTGTAGCAACTTATTATTACATCATCCTAACTAGTACTAGTAACCGTCTGGTTTGCTTTTGCCTCTCAATGATTTTATTTTCCACATATCGATTTTTTTTATAACATTGAGCCAGTCCATTATACCGAGCAAGAAGAGAGACCTTGCAACAATTCATGCCGAGTCCGTCAGAACCCCGCCAAAAAAAAGAAAGAAACCGAGTCAATCGGCGAGTGAGACTGACTCGCGGGGCCCAATTTGGACACGAGCTGAAAGAAGATAACCCTATCAGTGGCAGTGACAGACAAAGAACACTGACTAGACAACAGCATTGAGCATTCACAGGCCGAAGAAGTATGCTGACGAGGTTCAGGTTCAGAGCACAAGGGCTCAGGGATCTACATCAGCTGATCGCCCACGCGACGGGGTCGACGACGAAATGCAGCTCCATGTCCGGATCAAACTTCGATGCCCGCAACTGCATCTCACAGCGAAAACACAAAGAAATTAAATCGAGCATCGACACAGTGGAGCATAGCACTAGCTGTCAGCTATAGCAAGGTGTAAAAAGTTTCGGTTTCAGAGTTTTTGAGCTCGGTGTCTCCTGATTTTAGGTCACCAATCGCCAGCGTTCTGCACGCCTAGCTTGAGCATATCTGGTTTCCAATGCGATAGGTAAGATCAACTAAGATATCCCGGCTTTTTTCTCTCTCTCGAAAAAGAAAAAAGAAGATATCCAGGTTTTCTGAGCAATTATTTACTGAACTGAAGATGGAACGGTCTATTTTCAGAGCTCCAACAAAGTAACCACGACAGGTTCCGAGCTGAAGGGATAGACGGTCTTATTTTGTTGGGTGTGGATGATCCAACTTTACTGAACTCAACTTACCCAAAAGTAAATAAAGTTTTCCGAGCACTACTCTACTTCTGTTAATACATCTTATTATTGTCTTGCCCTTGATGAAAAACAAAGTTCCCCTTTATTCAAACCAGAACTTACCGGCTCCCTAATTTCTATGGATGCAAGTGCAGAAATCTTACATCCTTGTAAGCTGTGCTCTCCTTGAATAATTTGAAGCCGTCAGCTGTTAAAAACAAGAGAAAGGTAGTAAGTAATCAGCCCTGGTGATTAGTGAAGATATCCATCATCTATCTTTGCTCTACAATCTAAATAGTTTAGGGATTCTCAAATGGAACAGAAACAAAATGTAGTGAAAACTTACTTGATGTAGAACGGGTAGCGGCAGCGTGACTGCACATACTGTCCACACGACCCTGGCAACAACCTGATTTGAAATATATCATCAGGAACTGTTCTTTCAGACCAAGAATAAACTATGCAGAGGAATATGCTTGTGCAACTTATAAGTTGTCAAGCAGATCAAGATAGAAGGTGTGGGCAAGTGCAGTGGAGATACAGAGTCATATGTAATGGATGATCAACTTGTGAAGATGAGATAATGCATCCTCCACTGCCTTGTGGGACCTTGCAACACCCACTCATCAATTAGTCAGTGAGTGGGTCCCAATTTGGATACGAGCAGAAGACAACCCCAGCAGGGTCAGGAGAAGAACACAGGCTACTACAAGCAGCAGCATTCACAGGCCGGAGAAGTGTGCTGACGAGGTGTGACACACAGCACATTAACACAAGAACTCAACATCAGCTACGGCTCAGGAATCAGGATCCATCTTTTAGATGTGGCAAAGTTCGATTTCAGCTTCAGGTTCAGAGCACGACCGCTCAGGATCTATCTGCATCAGCTGACCGCCCACGGCCACCGGGTGGACGACGAATGAAATCCAGCTCCACACATCTCTCCGCAACTGGATGCACATGTGCATCGATTTCACAAGGAAAAATAAAGAGTTTGTAGTGAGATCTGCATCGACGAACATGGTTAGGTACTCGCGACACAATCCAGTTTCAGAGTTTCAGTTAGAGCATCTCTTGGTGTCCGCTAGAGCAGTGTGTACAGTTTCAGTTTCAGAGTTGGACTTGGTGCCTCCTGATTTTAGGTAACTATTCATCTAAGCAGTACGTAAAAGTAACTAACAGATACCAGGTTTCAGGGCAACTATTTACTGAGCTGAAGGTATGGATGGTCTAATTTCAGAGCAACTGTTATCAGAGTTCCAGGAAAGTAACCACAACAGATTCTAGGGTATGAATGATCCAGTAATTTACTCAATTGAAGTCACACAGAAGCGAAGCCGTTCTAGTGAAGATGTCCATCATCTCTATCTTTGCTCTACAATCTACATGCTCTAGGGATTCTGAAATGGAACAGAAACAAAACGTAGTGAAACCTTGTGCGATGGAAGACGGACAGCGGCAGCGTGACTGTACATATTGTCCCTACGATCCAGACAACAACCTGATTCGAAATATACAACATTAGGATTCTTTCAGACCAAGGAAAAATTATGCAGGGGAATGTCTGTCCAGATTATAAGCTGTCAAGCAGATCAAGATAGAGGGTGCAGTCAAGTGCAGTGGAGATTCAGAGTCATATCAGCAATGTGACGACAGAAGCAAAAGATACCCGTTTTCATCTGCATCCATTCACAAGTCAAACATGATGAAATTATATTCAGATGGAACTTGATTAGGCATTCGTGAAATTATGTTCAGTATTCTTGCTGTCAGCTAGAGCAAATGGGCAGAGTGTTTCAGATTTTAGCCTAGCTTGAGTTTCAGGTTTTGCAATGCAGTAGGTAAAGGTAACCAAGATGAGAGAGATCCCAGTTTCCAGAGCAATTATTTACTAAACTGACGGTATGACTGAATGATTCAGTTTCAGAGGAATTATTTTCAGAGCCCCAAGAAAGTAACCACAGCAAGTTTTAGTGTATCGAACTAAGGATGATCTAGTAATTTACTGTACTCTTGTTAGTCTCTTAGTATTATCTGATCCTTGATAAAAACAAAGACTCCCCATCAAAATCCATCCAAAACAGAATTTACCAACACCGAAATTTCTATGGATAGAAGTGCAGAAACCTTACATCCTTGTACGCTGATGGAAACCTTACAAAATGCAGTGAAAACTTACTTGATGGAAAACGGATAACAGCATCATGACTGTGCATGTTGTCCATATGATCCAGACAACAACCTGATTTGAAATATAACATAGGATTTGCTTTTTCAGACCAAGGACAAACTATGCAGGGGAATGTTTGTGCAAATTATAAGTTGTCAAAGGAGATCAAGGTAGAAAGTGCAGTCATGTGCAATTACTCCTTGCCTGTACAAAAGTAGGCTCTGGAAGATTTGAAGGGGGCTGCAATAGTGCTTTTCCAAATAAAGATGACCAGGCCATAAATTAGTTAGCAACAATAGATCGTACAGCTAAATGTTAATGTGATCTTTCTCCCCAATAAACATCCTCCACATCAACTCAATGTTTAAACACAGATCGGTTACAGCTCCATGCATTTTATCAAACTCCCAAACAGGGTAACAACAAGATTATATACCAAACAACAGTTTTCACTGCTAAACTCTTGGAATAATAAAGAGACAGTAGCATTAGTCGCAAGTGTTGTAGATTTGCAAGTTCAGATGATTACCGCTAAATTAGACTGAAGAACAACACTGTCGGTCGTCATGCTGGATTCAGATATAACGATGAGTATTGAAGAGAAATAGTGATAAAACAAACTACAAGGCGACAGTAAAAAAGAAGGAACCACCATTTGCCATAAATTCGAGACAAACCTGCAAGGTGATAGCCTTCTGCCCAGGGATCCAAAAAAGAGCAGACCCGGCAGGCAAGATGCATGTATCCTTGATAACTTTATACGTGCTTCGTGGCTGGAAATCATGCTAATCTGTTGTCGTTGAAAGATAAAAATAAGTTTTTGCAAATTTAGTGGCGACATCAATTCATTTGACAAAGAACATGTTCCCCACCACATCAGGTGTCTTACCAGAAACATTTATGTCCATGGCTCGAGCACCGTCAAAAAAATAGTTCATTCTGCAAAGCATTGTAAAGAAATTACAAGAATGGCATGGTTAAATTTGGAAAGAAAGAAATCCATCCAGAATCCAACTGAAAAATTGGTGGAAAGAATATGTCGGTTCATCAAACAAAAAAGATAATCCATGAGTTAGCAGTACAAATTCTGAAGGTCTTTTACAAATAGCTAACCATTTGGTATTAGTTTGCATTAATATATTTCAATTATTCTCCCCAGGCATGAAAGAAAACCAGACTGCTAACATATACATGAGATGGGACAATACTGAAGTATTGACTATGCAGTGATCGATCACCTGATTGAGATGGTTGTAAGCCATGAAAAAGTAAGATATCCAACAGTTCTGCAAATTTCTTTTCTTTTACGGGTTTGGGGTGGGGTCATGTTCCTTTGTGCAGAGCACACATTTTTATGGCCAAATTGAAATAGTTCTAAGATCTCACAATCGACACAACCAACAGTTCCAGCTTCCTTTGTCACAAAAATTAAGGTAGGTACTTATTATGGCTTTTTCAGATATTGGTCAACCTCCTTAACCACAACATGCAAACAAAACAAGGTTTGTATGTGTCATTTTGACCAAAATAATCATATTTGACAAACATTCTTCAGTTTACACAATCTTACAGAAGCTGGGCCAGAATCATAGCAATTTCTACTTCAATGTTGCTATTACTCAAATGACCATATGTTTCACGTCAGACAAGATACTAGACAGCAATGATCAGTAAAAGATCCAGTATATATTATAGGCAAGTGTTCGCTGCTGAAAAAAGCACTTAACAAATATTCACCTGAAAGACAAAGTGACGGTTATATTCTGCTCTGGCTGAGGCTGGCGGAGTGACGGTTCCAGATATGTTACTTCCATCCATGTGCTCTGCTATTTTCTCCAAATTGGAGGAAGGAGATGTGGCATATATGTTCATGTAGCATTATGTTGACCTGCGATTCTGCAAGGGACATGGCATAAGCAAATGTAAGCATAAATTTCTCACAGAAGTGACAAGTATTAATAATTGCTACATTAACTTTCTGATACAGGAACAGTCAATGAATAGAGCAAGAAAAGAGATGTATTAGTTCAATATAAAGAACCTCATCTTCTTTTCAGGTGCAAACATACTACCTAGTGACACAATTGTCATCATTCAGAATTTGGACAGTGAAATAAGCAACTGAGGTACCTTCTCAGTAATTATCTCCTCGAGCAACTTCCCCTGTTTCAGAACCTTACGACAAGATTAAACAAAACGTGTTACCAGGAAGTTACCAATACAAGCTAGCAAGAGAAGTATTTTGTTTTTCACTCTAGTAACAGAATGGGAATACATGGTAAGAAACTAAAGAAGCTCATAGATGGCATAAATAAATTACTTCACTTCCTCCAGGGATTCGACCTTTTTCCTGCAACACAATAATTGCTGCAGACATGCAACAATGTTCAGTTCATGGCCAACCAAAATATACAGACAAAGTGAAGAAACAAACCCAACCTTTCCAAATTAGTTAGCAACAATAAACCATATGGTTAAATGTTAATGTGATCTTTCTCCAAAATAAACATCCTCCACATCAACTCAATGTTTAAGCACAAATAAGTCACAGTTCCTAGATATAAGCATTAAACGATAGCATAGGTACTACAGCGATTAGGCTACATGTTCGCCATAGCCGACTTGACGGAATTCAAGATTCTAAAGTAGTCGTAGAACAAAGATGAGTGCTCGCCCTCCAAGCCATCACGATGGTGTCGGTTGCTTCCGGCAAGATTGTTACATGGGCTGCCCCCAATCACCAAGTCGAAGCCGCCAAATCGTCTAACATATGTTGCAATTTCATCATCCTTGAGGGATTTCACATCAGCTATCTCAATCAATGTGCCCGTCTGGGTCTGATCCCACCAACTCCTCAAAATCTGCCTATTAGCTTCGCCTATCTCAACGGAAACTACTACCCTCATGTGGATCCCAAGCTTGTGCAAGGCAACCTCTCCTCCTCCAATACCGGTGAATAAGGACAGCACCCTCACACCATTGGGAAACATGCCCCTCAGCACTGACAAGTGGTAAGCGACAGTATCGACTTGGAATGAGTTGCCGAGAGACTTGTATCTCTGTGTCTTGCCGACTCCTCTTGTGTGGTCCTTTGGGAAACCAAGAAGATACTCCATCTCATGAGGTTCCAATGGAGCAGCTTTGTCTTTGCCAACCCAGACAAGGTTCCATTTTGAGCACTCATGCCTGACATATTTCTGTACACTTTGAGGTGGTGGATTGCCTGAGCTTGAAAGTTTCTGCTGGATCCGTTCTGTCACCGTTGCAGGGGCCATACATGTTTGCAAGCAATTGAGGTGCGTTCTCTGGTCCCAGGATGGCCACCACTTCTTGTAATGAGGGAATGCCTCAAAAATTGTCTTTGGAGGCAGAGGGAGAAGCGGTGACCTGTTCTCGGTTGGCAAATTGTGGATATATCCCCTTTTCCTGGCAGCTGCACACAGATGAAGAGAATCCACAAACTCAGGCTGGATGTCAAACAGAAATCTTGTAATTTTTGCCCATACACCTTTTGGAGCTCTGGCCACATTTTCATAGTAGAAATAAGGTGGTCCGGTAGCTAGTTCAGGAAGCACTCGGGTCATTGATGGTCCCCTATAACCAGGAAGGTTAAACCCAACCATTGGTTTTGGGAGAGGCATTGATTCCTCATCGCTGCCATCCGAGGAAGGTCGTTTGCCTTGTGCTCCACCTCCATATCGCTTCCTCTTTTTCTTGCTCTCTTCAATCAATCT
Organism: Triticum dicoccoides; assembly: GCF_002162155.2. Classification (NCBI taxonomy): domain Eukaryota; kingdom Viridiplantae; phylum Streptophyta; class Magnoliopsida; order Poales; family Poaceae; genus Triticum; species Triticum dicoccoides. The sequence goes on from NC_041387.1 coordinate 678,011,627, forward strand.
TGCCCTCTTTCTCCCTCCAAAGGAATCGAAGCATCTAGCTGTAACCTGCCAATGTACACAGATTCCAGTGTCCTTCATCAAATTAAAAGAGGGAAACCACCATTTTCCTGTTTGAATGTGCATCAAACCACAAGATACCTGATGGTCAGATAAGTTTCTAGAGTGACAAACTTCTGTAACCTGTGATGCACTAATCGAGTCGACCAATACAGAGAGATCAGCATCCACACCTAGGAAAAATTTCAAACAGAAGTATATAGCATAAGGTGGTGCCTTTTCCATGAAGAAAGAATGACGGTCAAACAGAGGCATACCACATATCGTAATGGCCATGTTTGCTTCATCTTCAGAAAAGCCCATGTCTCGCAATGAGTTGATCTTCTCGTCCTTGTCTGACATCTCTCGTAGAAACTCCTGCACAGAGGTACGACAAAAGCCGAGATTAGATGTCAGCTCTAACAGGTAGATGTTGCTTTCCTGAGGTTGGTCTTGGAGGGCAGTTTGATGCAACTAATTAATGTGGTAAGTGATGTTCTTTTCCAGCATTATGATCATTTTCAAATAATTTGCTTGTAGCAAAATAAATCCACAAATCGTAAGACTTGTTACTGATTTTCAAATGCATACGAACTGAAGAGAAAACAAGTGGTGTCTAACAGAAATTAATTCTCTGATTCATGAAATTCACAAAGAAGCAGGACAATAATACACTCAGTTTTCTACTGTTTTTCCAGTTTGTTTGATTACTCTGCGGGAGATATTGTCTAACGTTATTCAACTCACTCCTTATATTACGCTCTTATAGGAAAAAAGAACTTTAACATGGTGAAAATTCTATGTAGAAAAATCAAGTGCTCAAACTTCACAATGCAATACTACACTGATGAAAGCTCAAAACAGTAAGAATTCTTTGCTGCTGAACTGGAGATAAGAAATCAATTACCTCATAACCAGAGTCATCAGAGCTTGATACTCTACCACCAGTATCATCATCGTCATTCCAGTTCTCAAAATCAAGATCATCATTATCTTCAACAATAGGGGGGTTGCAGCCAGAAGTAGAGTGATTGCCCACTGCATCATCATCATCACCTAGTGCCTGCATTTCACATCTCAATCGGAATAAACGACCCTTGCCATGAATCAAGAGCAGTACAGAATAAATTCAGTAATAAAGCACATGGATAAATAGTCAAATACCTTGTACGTGAGGAGTAGCTCGAGCAGTGCCTCTGCATCACTATGTCCTGAAATCAAAAGGCGTTAAAAAAAGGTACAAACACAAACAGGATAAATAAAATGGAACTGATTACTTTTATATTACCAATCTCCTTAATACTCCTCACGACCATCTCCTTTGGGAAGCCCATTGCCACATATCCCTCGATCAAAGAAGTAGGCGGCGCTTCCCCGTTGATCCACCCATTGGAACTCTTTAGGCAGTTACACGAACAAATATCACACCATGACCATAATTATAACAAACCATGTATAGCTCTTGAGATGAAGTACAAAATTTATATCTCACTTACGAGTGTGGATGGGCCAGGAGCATCGAAGTTCCTCGTAGCCGGAGCCGATGAGGGCTCAGCCTCACCATCACTGTCCCAGTCAAACTTATCACTATCATCACTACCACTGGTCCAGTCCTGTGACATGAGTTAAGCACAACTCGATTAATATTGAAAGCAGACAACCAGAAAAGCAATTATAGAGAATAAATTGATGCGAGAGAATAATAATTTTATTATGCCACAAATCCACAACAGACACAAGATATCACAATTGAAATCTCCGCCATGAAAACAGTACAACTACATTTGACTCTAGGGTTTAGAATGCATCGAAAGGGAAGAAGAAAAAACCAATTTTTTTATTGAACAAAGTCCCCTCGACCACAATCACAAGAAGAAATTAAGCTAATACCCAGAAAATATACATCAGTGCAACTAGAATCTGATTTGTAGTTTTGGGGATGCCTAACTAACCGAAGTATGCTATGTTTCAGATAGTGGGAAGGATAGTTCGCTGGGCAGTATGACACAACATGCATAGTATTTACAAATCATGATGGAGTAAACTAAAGTGATCAAGTAGGCAATTCTAAAAAGGTGAGCAGATTGACCAGGATTGACCATTATCATGCCTAGAGTAAGATTAACTAAACAAGCACTACTGCAGTGCCATTTGATGATGCTTTTACCAAATGGATAAACGACGGTGTTTGCAGTCCAAATGAACCGCGCAGATGCATGAGCTGAAGCGCTGGACAAGTAAGATTTTTCTTCATTTTACCATATAGGTGGATCACGGCAACATAAATTAAAACAACAGAATCCCGGCAATAAAGAGGTTCAACCTGGTAATGCTATGGTTGACTACAGGACTGTCAATTCGTCAATATGAACATCATATGAAACAAGAGGTCATGCGAAAGTCGTAATTCGTAACGCGAAAATCAGCAGTCTCATTCAAATCTAGGGTCCAGAATGCATCAGATAAATCAAAAGAACATATATTAAAGCAAATGGATTGTAAAAAAAGATTCAGATGAGAGCTCCCAACAAAGAAGGTGTTTAGCTTGTGGTGCTCTCTCTGCTATACAGACCTGTATTCTTGACAAACTAGTACAAGCAATGCATGAAGAGGACCCCGGCTGGTATCTTATCAGATACATGAACAATGTGGGAAAATGCAGATAAGGACTGACAACAGATGGAGGAGTTCACCAGCCGATGCAAGAGGTGGATCCTATTCTAGTGTCTGGAACGCATCGAGGAACTTTCTTTCTTCTGATCAAACAAACAACAAAGAAGCCCATATGCAAAACAGAGTCGCGGGCGGAACTAAAACAGCAGGACCCCGGCCGCTATTAGACAGTCTCCACCTGTTGATGCTGCTGCCTGATCAAAAGAGTGTCAATGTGTCAACATGAACAGCATGTGTGAAAGAAAAGACCATGTGACAGTCATCCGCGAAACCAGCAGAGTCTCGTTCAACTCTTATATAGGGACCAGAATGCATCCAGTAAAATCAAAAGAACATTCGGTACATATTAGATTAAATGGACCTTAGGAAGGAAAAAAAGAGAACAGATTTGAGCTCTCTACAAACAAATAAGGTGTTTATCCTGTGCTACAACTGTCTGTATCATTTGGACAGCAAAGTGCAGCATCTCATCTGGAGTGATCCTGATGCACAGCAACTTAGCAAGTGTGTGAGGCAAAATGCAGACAATATAATTGCAGGTAAACTGACCTATAATGGTCTCTACTTTGGAAGTGCAGACAAGTGCAGAGTCTGATTTGGTGTGATCCTGACAGACACATAGCAGGTGCGAGGAAAATGCAGACAAGTTGAGGTAAACTGACCCCAGGCTGTGGGGAACAGATCGAGGAGCTAATGACCGGCCAATGCGGCAGCATCAAGCCTGGTGACGATCCAGTTCTACTACCGCCTGTGACGACGCATCGAGGAAGGGGGAAAGAAAACCCCAAAAACCCCATCCATGTGCAGAACCAAATCGCGCACGCACGGAGAGAGCTACGTCGACGACGAGAACAACAGACAAACACGAGAGATTTTTCCCCTGCATCGGAACGGAGGGCCTGTACGGTCGAGCGGCAGGAAAAAAAGGGGGAACCTTTGGTACGGACGCTGCGCGCAGAGGAATCGCAGCAAAGATTGTGCGGGACACAATCCAAGCACAGGAGGCACTTCGACCGCCCACGATTCCCCCGGAATACTTGGAATCGGAGAGGCTGGCTGTGAGTGGAATCGAAAAGAAGGGAAGGAAAGGAGAGGTATCCCACCGCCATTGTTGGTGCCGGAAGCAGAGGCCCCCTCCGTCCGTCTATCTCCCCGCCGCGAGACAGAGGAGGAGTGGGGACAGCTCGAGGAGTAGCGGGGGCCGAGGCGGCGGCCGAGGAGGAGCGGGAGCAGATCGCGAGGTGACGGCGGCGGCGGCGGGCTCGTCCGGCCCTCGCTGGCCCGGAGGAGGATGGGAGGAGGAGCCGCGGCTGTGCCGAGTGTGCCGCGGCGTGTATGCGGGCGCGTGGTTTGTAGCTGAAAGAAACAAGGAACGGGCACACGCGGGCGGGAATGTGCCTCCGACATGTGGGCCCTGGTGGGGGTGCTTCCCCTGTTTTCATGGGATGTGCGGCCGCACACAAAACTGGCCGCACAGTTCTGTGCGCAGCGCACGTCCCAATAATGAAGGAGGAGCGAAAGAGAGGTGTGGATCGAGGAAGACGTGTGTGAATGGAGTATTGATGATGGTATAATTACGTTGCTAGCTAGCTTAGGGTTGACGCAAACTGCAAAAGTTAGGGTTGGCGCATATATATCCCAATATTGAAGGAGAAGAAAAAAAAAGGTGTGAATGGGAGAAGGTGTGTGGATATATTCATGGTGGCTACAACAACTTCAATGGGGCGACCCAAACAAACGTCGTTTTTGTCCGCTTTTTGTCCATTAGGATCGCTCGTCCACTTGTCCGCGTTTGTTTTTTCGTTTGGGTCGGCAGGCGTGCCCAACGGGGAGCCAAACGCATTTTGTGTATGTCCGCGTTGATATTTAGTCGAACACCTTGTTGGCGAGCTCCCGCGCTACCTCGCCCTGCCACTGCGCAGGCGAGTTCGCCTCCGCGCCGCCGCCCCGCCCCGCAGCTCGGTCGTGCCCCGCCGAGATCGCCTCCGTCGCCACCCGTCCCGTCGAGCTCACCTTCGCCGCCACCCGTCCCACAGGCCGAACTCGCCTCCACCGTCGCCCCG